>NC_058082.1:429644573-429744573 GCF_014858855.1 Bufo gargarizans | reverse complement strand
CCTGTCACCCAGCGCCTAAATACTAGGCCTCAAATTTATATCCAGCTAAATCTGTCCTTAGTGCTGTAGCTGGGCGAGTTATTTAGTGTCCGTTCAAGCACATTTCTTGTTCTGGGTTGAAATACAATTCCCAATTTAGCAATTTCATAATTTAGTGGTTTCTGCTATATCAGAGCTATTTGAAATCTATCCCTAAAAGGGTAGATCATATTGAAGGTGCACATAGAGACATTCAGAATAACTTCACACACCCGCTACTGTGCATTTCCAAGTCTAATTCTGTCACTAAACCCATACCTGTCACCCAGCGCCTAAATACTAGGCCTCAAATTTATATCCAGCTAAATCTGTCCTTAGTGCTGTAGCTGGGCGAGTTATTTAGTGTCCGTTCAAGCACATTTCTTGTTCTGGGTTGAAATACAATTCCCAATTTAGCAATTTCATAATTTAGTGGTTTCTGCTATATCAGAGCTATTTGAAATCTATCCCTAAAAGGGTAGATCATATTGAAGGTGCACATAGGGACATTCAGAATAACTTCACACACCCGCTACTGTGCATTTCCAAGTCTAATTCTGTCACTAAACCCATACCTGTCACCCAGCGCCTAAATACTAGGCCTCAAATTTATATCCAGCTAAATCTGTCCTTAGTGCTGTAGCTGGGCGAGTTATTTAGTGTCCGTTCAAGCACATTTCTTGTTCTGGGTTGAAATACAATTCCCAATTTAGCAATTTCATAATTTAGTGGTTTCTGCTATATCAGAGCTATTTGAAATCTATCCCTAAAAGGGTAGATCATATTGAAGGTGCACATAGGGACATTCAGAATAACTTCACACACCCGCTACTGTGCATTTCCAAGTCTAATTCTGTCACTAAACCCATACCTGTCACCCAGCGCCTAAATACTAGGCCTCAAATTTATATCCAGCTAAATCTGTCCTTAGTGCTGTAGCTGGGCGAGTTATTTAGTGTCCGTTCAAGCACATTTCTTGTTCTGGGTTGAAATACAATTCCCAATTTAGCAATTTCATAATTTAGTGGTTTCTGCTATATCAGAGCTATTTGAAATCTATCCCTAAAAGGGTATATAATATTCAAGGTGCACATTGGGTCATTCAGAATAACTTCACACACACCCGCTACTGTGTATTTCTAAGTCTAATTCTGTCACTAAACCCATACCTGTCACCCAGCGCCTAAATACTAGGCCTCAAATTTATATCCTGCTAAATCTCTCGTTAACGCTGTCCTGTTGTGGCTGGGAAAGTTATTTAGTGTCCGTCAAAGCACATTTTTTGTTCTGGGTTGAAATACAATTCCCAATTTAGCAATTTCATAATTTAGTGGTTTCTGCTATATCACAGCTATTTGAAATCTATCCCTAAAAGGGTATATAATATTCAAGGTGCACATTGGGTCATTCAGAATAACTTCACACACACCCGCTACTGTGTATTTCTAAGTCTAATTCTGTCACTAAACCCATACCTGTCACCCAGCGCCTAAATACTAGGCCTCAAATTTATATCCTGCTAAATCTCTCGTTAACGCTGTCCTGTTGTGGCTGGGAAAGTTATTTAGTGTCCGTCAAAGCACATTTTTTGTTCTGGGTTGAAATACAATTCCCAATTTAGCAATTTCATAATTTAGTGGTTTCTGCTATATCAGAGCTATTTGAAATCTATCCCTAAAAGGGTATATAATATTCAAGGTGCACATTGGGTCATTCAGAATAACTTCACACACACACGCTTCTGTGCATTTCCAAGTCTAATTCTGTCACTAAATCCATACCGGTCACCCAGCGCCTAAATACTAGGCCTCAAATTTATATCCCGCTGAATTTGAATACAATACATTGGGCCAAATAATATATTTGTTGTTGTGGTGAACCATAACAATGAGAAAAACATCTAGTAAGGGACGCGGACGTGGACATGGTCGTGGTGGTGTTAGTGGACCCTCTGGTGCTGGGAGAGGACGTGGCCGTTCTGCCACATCCACACGTCCTAGTGTACCAACTACCTCAGGTCCCAGTAGCCGCCAGAATTTACAGCGATATATGGTGGGGCCCAATGCCGTTCTAAGGATGGTAAGGCCTGAGCAGGTACAGGCATTAGTCAATTGGGTGGCCGACAGTGGATCCAGCACGTTCACATTATCTCCCACCCAGTCTTCTGCAGAAAGCGCACAGATGGCGCCTGAAAACCAACCCCATCAGTCTGTCACATCACCCCCATGCATACCAGGGAAACTGTCTCAGCCTCAAGTTATGCAGCAGTCTCTTATGCTGTTTGAAGACTCCGCTGACAGGGTTTCCCAAGGGCATCCACCTAGCCCTTCCCCAGCGGTGAAAGACATAGAATGCACTGACGCACAACCACTTATGTTTCCTGATGATGAGGACATGGGAATACCACCTCAGCATGTCTCTGATGATGACGAAACACAGGTGCCAACTGCTGCGTCTTTCTGCAGTGTGCAGACTGAACAGGAGGTCAGGGATCAAGACTGGGTGGAAGACGATGCAGGGGACGATGAGGTCCTAGACCCCACATGGAATGAAGGTCGTGCCACTGACTTTCACAGTTCGGAGGAAGAGGCAGTGGTGAGACCGAGCCAACAGCGTAGCAAAAGAGGGAGCAGTGGGCAAAAGCAGAACACCCGCCGCCAAGAGACTCCGCCTGCTACTGACCGCCGCCATCTGGGACCGAGCACCCCAAAGGCAGCTTCAAGGAGTTCCCTGGCATGGCACTTCTTCAAACAATGTGCTGACGACAAGACCCGAGTGGTTTGCACGCTGTGCCATCAGAGCCTGAAGCGAGGCATTAACGTTCTGAACCTGAGCACAACCTGCATGACCAGGCACCTGCATGCAAAGCATGAACTGCAGTGGAGTAAACACCTTAAAACCAAGGAAGTCACTCAGGCTCCCCCTGCTACCTCTTCTGCTGCTGCCGCCTCGGCCTATTCTGCTGCTGCCGCCTCGGCCTCTTCCTCCGCCTCTGGAGGAACGTTGGCACCTGCCACCCAGCAAACAGGGGATGTACCACCAACACCACCACCACCACCTCCGTCACCAAGCATCTCAACCATGTCACACGCCAGCGTTCAGCTCTCCATCTCACAAACATTTGATAGAAAGCGTAAATTCCCACCTAGCCACCCTCGATCCCTGGCCCTGAATGCCAGCATTTCTAAACTACTGGCCTATGAAATGCTGTCATTTAGGCTGGTGGACACAGACAGCTTCAAACAGCTCATGTCGCTTGCTGTCCCACAGTATGTTGTTCCCAGCCGGCACTACTTCTCCAAGAGAGCCGTGCCTTCCCTGCACAACCAAGTATCCGATAAAATCAAGTGTGCACTGCGCAACGCCATCTGTAGCAAGGTCCACCTAACCACAGATACGTGGACCAGTAAGCACGGCCAGGGACGCTATATCTCCCTAACTGCACACTGGGTAAATGTAGTGGCAGCTGGGCCCCAGGCGGAGAGCTGTTTGGCGCACGTCCTTCCGCCGCCAAGGATCGCAGGGCAACATTCTTTGCCTCCTGTTGCCACCTCCTCCTTCTCGGCTTCCTCCTCCTCTTCTTCCACCTGCTCATCCAGTCAGCCACACACCTTCACCACCAACTTCAGCACAGCCCGGGGTAAACGTCAGCAGGCCATTCTGAAACTCATATGTTTGGGGGACAGGCCCCACACCGCACAGGAGTTGTGGCGGGGTATTGAACAACAGACCGACGAGTGGTTGCTGCCGGTGAGCCTCAAGCCCGGCCTGGTGGTGTGTGATAATGGGCGAAATCTCGTTGCAGCTCTGGGACTAGCCAATTTGACGCACATCCCTTGCTTGGCGCATGTGCTGAATTTGGTGGTGCAGAAGTTCATTCACAACTACCCCGACATGTCAGAGCTGCTGCATAAAGTGCGGGCCGTCTGTTCGCGCTTCCGGCGTTCACATCCTGCTGCTGCTCGCCTGTCTGCGCTACAGCGTAACTTCGGACTTCCCGCTCACCGCCTCATATGCGACGTGCCCACCAGGTGGAACTCCACCTTGCACATGCTGGACAGACTGTGCGAGCAGCAGCAGGCCATAGTGGAGTTTCAGCTGCAGCACGCACGGGTCAGTCGCACTACAGAACAGCACCACTTCACCACCAATGACTGGGCCTCCATGCGAGACCTGTGTGCCCTGTTGCGCTGTTTCGAGTACTCCACCAACATGGCCAGTGGCGATGACACCGTTATCAGCGTTACAATACCACTTCTATGTCTCCTTGAGAAAACACTTAGGGCGATGATGGAAGAGGAGGTGGCCCAGGAGGAGGAGGAGGAGGAGGAGGAAGAGGGGTCATTTTTAGCACTTTCAGGCCAGTCTCTTCAAAGTGACTCAGAGGGAGGTTTTTGGCAACAGCAGAGGCCAGGTACAAATGTGGCCAGCCAGGGCCCACTACTGGAGGACGAGGAGGACGAGGATGAGGAGGAGGTGGAGGAGGATGAGGATGAAGCATGGTCACAGCGGGGTGGCACCCAACGCAGCTCGGGTCCATCACTGGTGCGTGGCTGGGGGGAAAGGCAGGACGATGACGATACGCCTCCCACAGAGGACAGCTTGTCCTTACCCCTGGGCAGCCTGGCACACATGAGCGACTACATGCTGCAGTGCCTGCGCAACGACAGCAGAGTTGCCCACATTTTAACCTGTGCGGACTACTGGGTTGCCACCCTGCTGGATCCACGCTACAAAGACAATGTGCCCACCTTACTTCCTGCACTGGAGCGTGATAGGAAGATGCGCGAGTACAAGCGCACGTTGGTAGACGCGCTACTGAGAGCATTCCCAAATGTCACAGGGGAACAAGTGGAAGCCCAAGGCCAAGGCAGAGGAGGAGCAAGAGGTCGCCAAGGCAGCTGTGTCACGGCCAGCTCCTCTGAGGGCAGGGTTAGCATGGCAGAGATGTGGAAAACTTTTGTCAACACGCCACAGCTAACTGCACCACCACCTGATACGCAACGTGTTAGCAGGAGGCAACATTTCACTAACATGGTGGAACAGTACGTGTGCACACCCCTCCACGTACTGACTGATGGTTCGGCCCCATTCAACTTCTGGGTCTCTAAATTGTCCACGTGGCCAGAGCTAGCCTTTTATGCCTTGGAGGTGCTGGCCTGCCCGGCAGCCAGCGTTTTGTCTGAACGTGTATTCAGCACGGCAGGGGGCGTCATTACAGACAAACGCAGCCGCCTGTCTACAGCCAATGTGGACAAGCTGACGTTCATAAAAATGAACCAGGCATGGATCCCACAGGACCTGTCCGTCCCTTGTCCAGATTAGACATTAACTACCTCCCCATAACCATATATTATTGGACTCCAGGGCACTTCCTCATTCAATCCTATTTTTATTTTCATTTTACCATTATATTGCGAGGCTACCCAAAGTTGAATGAACCTCTCCTCTGCCTGTGTGCTAGGCCTAAATATATGCCAATGGACTGTTGCAGTGGTGGCTGACATGAAGCCTGATTCTCTGCTATGACATGCAGACTAATTCTCTGCTGACATGAAGCCAGATTGTCTGTTACGGGACCTCTCTCCTCTGCCTGGGTGCTGGGCCTAAATTTATGACAATGGACTGTTGCAGTGGTGGCTGACGTGAAGCCTGATTCTCTGCTATGACATGCAGACTGATTCTCTGCTGACATGAAGCCAGATTGTCTGTTACGGGACCTCTCTGCTCTGCCTGTGTGCTAGGCCTAAATATATGCCAATGGACTGTTGCAGTGGTGGGTGACGTGAAGCCTCATTCTCTGCTATGACATGCAGACTGATTCTCTGCTGACATGAAGCCAGATCGTCTGTTACGGGACCTCTCTGCTCTGCCTGTGTGCTAGGCCTAAATATATGCCAATGGACTGTTGCAGTGGTGGGTGACGTGAAGCCTCATTCTCTGCTATGACATGCAGACTGATTCTCTGCTGACATGAAGCCAGATCGTCTGTTACGGGACCTCTCTGCTCTGCCTGTGTGCTAGGCCTAAATATATGCCAATGGACTGTTGCAGTGGTGGGTGACGTGAAGCCTCATTCTCTGCTATGACATGCAGACTGATTCTCTGCTGACATGAAGCCAGATTGTCTGTTACGGGACCTCTCTCCTCTGCCTGTGTGCTACGCCTAAATATATGCCAATGGACTGTTGCAGTGGTGGCTGACGTGAAGCCTCATTCTCTGCTATGACATGCAGACTGATTCTCTGCTGACATGAAGCCAGATCGTCTGTTACGGGACCTCTCTGCTCTGCCTGTGTGCTAGGCCTAAATATATGCCAATGGACTGTTGCAGTGGTGGGTGACGTGAAGCCTCATTCTCTGCTATGACATGCAGACTGATTCTCTGCTGACATGAAGCCAGATTGTCTGTTATGGGACCTCTCTGCTCTGCCTGTGTGCTAGGCCTAAATATATGCCAATGGACTGTTGCAGTGGTGGGTGACGTGAAGCCTCATTCTCTGCTATGACATGCAGACTGATTCTCTGCTGACATGAAGCCAGATTGTCTGTTACGGGACCTCTCTGCTCTGCCTGTGTGCTAGGCCTAAATATATGCCAATGGACTGTTGCAGTGGTGGGTGACGTGAAGCCTGATTCTCTGCTATGACATGCAGACTGATTCTCTGCTGTCATGAAGCCAGATTGTCTGTTACGGGACCTCTCTGCTCTGCCTGTGTGCTAGGCCTAAATATATGCCAATGGACTGTTGCAGTGGTGGGTGACGTGAAGCCTCATTCTCTGCTATGACATGCAGACTGATTCTCTGCTGACATGAAGCCAGATCGTCTGTTACGGGACCTCTCTGCTCTGCCTGTGTGCTAGGCCTAAATATATGCCAATGGACTGTTGCAGTGGTGGGTGACGTGAAGCCTCATTCTCTGCTATGACATGCAGACTGATTCTCTGCTGACATGAAGCCAGATTGTCTGTTACGGGACCTCTCTGCTCTGCCTGTGTGCTAGGCCTAAATATATGCCAATGGACTGTTGCAGTGGTGGGTGACGTGAAGCCTCATTCTCTGCTATGACATGCAGACTGATTCTCTGCTGTCATGAAGCCAGATTGTCTGTTACGGGACCTCTCTGCTCTGCCTGTGTGCTAGGCCTAAATATATGCCAATGGACTGTTGCAGTGGTGGGTGACGTGAAGCCTCATTCTCTGCTATGACATGCAGACTGATTCTCTGCTGACATGAAGCCAGATTGTCTGTTACGGGACCTCTCTCCTCTGCCTGTGTGCTAGGCCTAAATATATGCCAATGGACTGTTGCAGTGGTGGCTGACGTGAAGCCTCATTCTCTGCTATGACATGCAGACTGATTCTCTGCTGACATGAAGCCAGATCGTCTGTTACGGGACCTCTCTGCTCTGCCTGTGTGCTAGGCCTAAATATATGCCAATGGACTGTTGCAGTGGTGGGTGACGTGAAGCCTCATTCTCTGCTATGACATGCAGACTGATTCTCTGCTGTCATGAAGCCAGATTGTCTGTTACGGGACCTCTCTGCTCTGCCTGTGTGCTAGGCCTAAATATATGCCAATGGACTGTTGCAGTGGTGGGTGACGTGAAGCCTCATTCTCTGCTATGACATGCAGACTGATTCTCTGCTGACATGAAGCCAGATCCTCTGTTACGGGACCTCTCTCCTCTGCCTGTGTGTGTGCTGGGCCTAAATATATGCCAATGGACTGTTGCAGTGGTGGCTGACGTGAAGCCTCATTCTCTGCTATGACATGCAGACTGATTCTCTGCTGACATGAAGCCAGATTCTCTGTTACGGGACCTCTCTCCTCTGCCTGTGTGTGTGCTGGGCCTAAATATATGCCAATGGACTGTTGCAGTGGTGGCTGACGTGAAGCCTCATTCTCTGCTATGACATGCAGACTGATTCTCTGCTGACATGAAGCCAGATTCTCTGTTACGGGACCTCTCTCCTCTGCCTGTGTGTGTGCTGGGCCTAAATATATGCCAATGGACTGTTGCAGTGGTGGCTGACGTGAAGCCTCATTCTCTGCTATGACATGCAGACTAATTCTCTGCTGACATGAAGACAGATTCTCTGTTACGGGACCTCCCTCCTCTGCCTGGGTGCTGGGCCTAAATATATGCCAATGGACTGTTGCAGTGGTGGCTGACGTGAAGCCTCATTCTCTGCTATGACATGCAGACTAATTCTCTGCTGACATGAAGACAGATTCTCTGTTACGGGACCTCTCTCCTCTGCCTGTGTGTGTGCTGGGCCTAAATATATGCCAATGGACTGTTGCAGTGGTGGCTGACGTGAAGCCTCATTCTCTGCTATGACATGCAGACTGATTCTCTGCTGACATGAAGCCAGATTCTCTGTTACGGGACCTCTCTCCTCTGCCTGTGTGTGTGCTGGGCCTAAATATATGCCAATGGACTGTTGCAGTGGTGGCTGACGTGAAGCCTCATTCTCTGCTATGACATGCAGACTAATTCTCTGCTGACATGAAGACAGATTCTCTGTTACGGGACCTCCCTCCTCTGCCTGGGTGCTGGGCCTAAATATATGCCAATGGACTGTTGCAGTGGTGGCTGACGTGAAGCCTCATTCTCTGCTATGACATGCAGACTGATTCTCTGCTGACATGAAGACAGATTCTCTGTTACGGGACCTCTCTCCTCTGCCTGTGTGTGTGCTGGGCCTAAATATATGCCAATGGACTGTTGCAGTGGTGGCTGACGTGAAGCCTCATTCTCTGCTATGACATGCAGACTGATTCTCTGCTGACATGAAGCCAGATTCTCTGTTACGGGACCTCTCTCCTCTGCCTGTGTGTGTGCTGGGCCTAAATATATGCCAATGGACTGTTGCAGTGGTGGCTGACGTGAAGCCTCATTCTCTGCTATGACATGCAGACTAATTCTCTGCTGACATGAAGACAGATTCTCTGTTACGGGACCTCCCTCCTCTGCCTGGGTGCTGGGCCTAAATATATGCCAATGGACTGTTGCAGTGGTGGCTGACGTGAAGCCTCATTCTCTGCTATGACATGCAGACTAATTCTCTGCTGACATGAAGACAGATTCTCTGTTACGGGACCTCTCTCCTCTGCCTGTGTGTGTGCTGGGCCTAAATATATGCCAATGGACTGTTGCAGTGGTGGCTGACGTGAAGCCTCATTCTCTGCTATGACATGCAGACTGATTCTCTGCTGACATGAAGCCAGATTCTCTGTTACGGGACCTCTCTCCTCTGCCTGTGTGTGTGCTGGGCCTAAATATATGCCAATGGACTGTTGCAGTGGTGGCTGACGTGAAGCCTCATTCTCTGCTATGACATGCAGACTAATTCTCTGCTGACATGAAGACAGATTCTCTGTTACGGGACCTCTCTCCTCTGCCTGGGTGCCGGGGCCTAAATATCTGAGAATGGACTGTTCCAGTGGTGGGTGACGGGAAGCCAGATTCTCTGCTATGGAACCTCTCTCCAATTGATTTTGGTTAATTTTTATTTATTTAATTTTTATTTTAATTCATTTCCCTATCCACATTTGTTTGCAGGGGATTTACCTACATGTTGCTGCCTTTTGCAGCCCTCTAGCTCTTTCCTGGGCTGTTTTACAGCCTTTTTAGTGCCGAAAAGTTCGGGTCCCCATTGACTTCAATGGGGTTCGGGTTCGGGACGAAGTTCGGATCGGGTTCGGATCCCGAACCCGAACATTTCCGGGATGTTCGGCCGAACTTCTCGAACCCGAACATCCAGGTGTTCGCTCAACTCTAGCGATGAGCAGACGTGGACGCGCCGAGAGATGGCGTCTCGCATCATGGAGTTTTCCGCGCCCGCACATTGTGGATCGCAGGTGCCCCACATAGAGGTAATTTCTCCCTACCCACCCACCCCCATTTCATCCTATATATACCCTGCCTACATACAACCCAATACCTCCTGACGAAGCCGTAAGGTGAAACGCGCGTCGAGGTTGTGCGCCCAGGGTCTGACTGTCCACTCACCACCATGTCCTCAGGTACGTTCTGAATCAGTATCGCCTCACACCGTCGATTGGGTCTCCTGCATATGTCCATAGTGAGTCACATTGTTAATACCTTCTTTTTTGACTGAGATTCTTACTTTTATACTGAGTACTCGTCATTACTATGGTCTGCTTAATTGCTTAAGCACTGTGTTCGGTGTGAGAAAGCTCACTATTTACCGGGTATGGTCATTTGCACGATTTGTGCATAGTCTTACTGTGGTGACATTACAGCTTGGCCATCCTCGTTATCTCTGAGCTTTCATTATTATTAATAGATTGTACCTTTCTGTGTGTTATAACCCACAGTTACATTGGTGTTTTGTGGCGTTAATGACCCTGCGCTTCTCCGTATCTTTGCATTATCTGTAGTTGTTCCATTCTTTATACTCTATAATAAATTTATATTTTTATACATTATTTCCACTTGTTCGTTTTGGTTTACCTTAGATGTTTTATGAGTGGTAATCGTAGCTGTCTAGTTGACAGTTGGCCTTTTGTAGGTTAATAATATGTCTTTTTCACATGGCTATATGCATATCATAGTCAGTAGATATGCACATAGTAGGTGTTCCAGACAAGGACACACAGATTTATCAAACTGGTGTAAAGAAGAAATGGCTAAGTTTCCCAAAGTAACCTATCAGATTCCAACTTTCATTTTTCACAGCTCGTTTGGAAAATGAAAGGTGGGATCTGATTGGTTGCTATGGGCAAGTAGGCCAGTTCTACTTTACACCAGTTTGATAATTATCCCCCAGAGTGTTACAACAGTAATCAAGATCAAATTGGACTTGAGGGTATTGCATGATACTTGGCCAGGATAGAATTGGTATGGCAATGTCCAGATGAACATCAGATCCAAATTTGGTATTCAGTAGTAATATGGATTATACACAATATGGGTGCTGCTGACAGAAAATGTTCAGGAGACCTAAAATGCAGTAAAGCTTTATCGTAATTAAAGCTCTGTGATATTGGAAGTTTTAATGTTAATGTCCCATTGTGTGAAAATAGTTAAATATTATATCTTAAAGGGGTTCTCTCATCTCAGACAATGGGGGCATATCACTAGGACCCATTGTCTTATAGGTGCGGGTCCCACCGCTGGGATCTGCATCTGTATCGAGAACGGAGCCCCGAAAGTGAAGGAGAGTGCACTGCGCATGCGCAGCCGCCCTCCATTCATTTCTATGGGGCCGCTGAAAATAGCCGAGAACTGGCTCAGCTATTGCCGTTTGCCCCATAAAAATGAATGGAAGCATGGGCCGCGCATGCACAGTGCACTCTCCTTCACTTTTGGCCTCCGTTCTCGATATAGGTGCTGTTTTTCTTTTGTTGATCTGAGGCTCTACTACAGGGTTACTCCATTAAAGGATACTTTTTCTAATATACAAATTAGGTCTTTGATGCAACAGGGGCCCTCGTTGCACCAAATGCCTTACTTTTAGGGAAT
This sequence comes from Bufo gargarizans, assembly GCF_014858855.1. Lineage (NCBI taxonomy): Eukaryota > Metazoa > Chordata > Amphibia > Anura > Bufonidae > Bufo > Bufo gargarizans. The sequence goes on along the minus strand of NC_058082.1, from coordinate 429,733,060 downwards.
GTATCATTATTCTGGAATGGAGCCTCAGATCAACTAAAGGAAAACAGTGCTATAAACCCCTTAACGGTATATGATGTATCCATACATCATAAGCATTACGGATCTTATGGAGTAGGCCAAGCTACAGGGTGGCCCACAAAAAAGTAGCTCGCCTCCAATATCTCCAAATCAAACTGCCTAATAGTAAGTCTGTCTTAGTTGTCCATAGCAACCAATCAGAGCTCAACTTTCATTTTTTCAGAGCCCTGTAGGATCTGAAAGCTGAGCTCTGATAGGTTGCTATGGGCAACTAAGACCGATTTATTATTCAGTTGGATAAAAGTGGCCTATTGTGCCAGAAAGATTTTGTTCTCCCTGAAACAGCGAATAGTGATTGTGGAAGGCTATGTGCGAAGCAGATTTATTAAGGAAACGCAAGAGACCTTTGCCGACAAGTAACAAAACCACCAGCTAAACCTTGTATTCAGAGTCTGGTTCAGAAATGGCATCAAACTGGCACTGTTGCAAATACGAAGAAACCGAGGCCTCCATCTATCAGGACGGCTGAAGATGTGCATGAAATTCAGCAGCCGATTGCAAGTAGCCCTCAAAAACTCGAAGACTGTCTCAGCAAGTTGGTGTATCACGAATGACGTGTCAGCGAGTGCTGAAATCTCTGAACCTGAAACCGTACTGAATAACATGTGCAGGAACTGAAAGAGTCTGACAAAGCTAAACGCGGAAATTACTGGACTTGGCTGCTCACTATGATTGCTAACAGACATTTGGAACCATTTCTGTACTTCATGACAGACAAAGCTTGGTTTCATTTATCAGGTCACGGAAATTCCCAGAATATAAAGTACTGATCTGCTGAAAAGTAACTGTGGCTGTGGTGGGGGCTCCCTCTGTCCTCCAGTCAGAGCCCCCACAGAGGAATTAGAAATCAGATCATTAAAAATGACAGTTCAACCCACAAAAAGGCAAGCCCTCACATAGTTCTGTAGACAAAAATCTAAAAAAGTTATGGGTGTTGGAAAATGGTGATGCAAATAAAATAATAGCAGTAAAACATAGTAAAAACTATGCAAATATGGTATCGCTGTAATCATACTGACCAGCAGAATAAGGGTCTCATGTGATTTTTAACGCCTAAATAACAAAACCCCAAAAGCCATGCTAGAAGTGTTATTTTTTTTTTCTTTCAGATTAACCCCACAAAGATTTTTTCCCCATTTTCCATAACAAGATATGGTAAATTAAATAGTGCCATTAAAAAATACAACTTTTCCGCAAAAAAATAAGTCCTCATGTGGCTAAGTGAATAAAAAAAGTGACATGAAAGCGATCTCAAATGATAAATGACCCCCTGTATATTTTTTTATTTATACAAGTTATAAATTGCAAGTAATTGTTTGGCTGCACCACTACTACATCTAAAAAAACAACAGCATAAGACCTCATGCACACAAACGTATTTTGTTTCCGTGTCCATTCCGTTTTTTTTGTGGATAGGATGCTGGCCCATTCATTTCAATGGGTCCGCAAAAAATTAGGACAGCACACAGTGTGCTATCCGCATCCGTATATCCATTCCGTATTCCCACAAAAAAAAATTGTCCGTTTTAGGCATTGTTACAATAGATCCACAAAAAAAAAGATGACATACGTATTTTTTTTGAAGATCCACAATTTGCGGACCTCAAAACACATACGGTCGTCTGCATGCTGCCTAAGGCCTCATGCACACGACAGTTGTTTTTTGCGTCCGCAAATTGTGCGTCCGCCCAAAAAAAATGATGCAGCATCCGTTTTTTCCCACAGATCCCTTGTAATAAATGCCTATCCTTGTCTGCAAATGTGAAAAAAGTAGGACATGGACTATTTTTTTTGCTGAAGGGAAACACGGACAACGGACGCGGAGCACAAACTGAAGAACTATCAGCATTTTTTTGCTGACCCATTGAAATTAATGGGTCCCCATCCCATCCGCAAAAAAAACAGAACGGAGGCCGAGGAAAACAACTGTCGTGTGCATGAAGCCTAAGGCTGCATTCACACGACAGTGGTGTTTGCGGATCCGCAAAACACGAATACCGGCCCATGTGCGTTCCGCAATTGGCGGACCGCACATGCCGCCGCTATCATAGAAAATGCCTATTCTTGTCCGCAATTATGTTCTATTTTATTTTCTCATTAATGGGTCCGCACCCGTTCCGCAAAATTGCAGAACGTTTGCGGACTCGTTCTTACGGTCATGTGAATGTAGCCTAAAACAAATGTTGATACACCACTGGCCACAAGTTTCACAAAATAGTTGTCAGCAGTAGAAGTAGTTCATGCCAAAAGAATCAAACCACTTCTACAGAAAACATATAAGAGAATGCTGCATGTAAAGCATTGTTCACACTGTGACAGGTCTGTTTTCAGTTGAATGAGGCTGTCCTGCAATACCAAACATGACCTGTAGACAGGTGTGGCACTGTTTTTGCCACAGAACTCATCTTTAGCATGAAGGCCCTGACAGGTAGGCTAGTTGAAATAAACCCTTGTTGCTATTCTTCTACTTCCATTAGCTTTTTATCTCTATATTATTGTTAATTTGCATTTAGCAGACCTGCTCTAAAGAACTTGTCATTCAGGATTATTTCTTGCTATTCTGCCAACCACATATTAATTGCAAATGAACCTAAATGTTCCTGAAACTCATGGCATATTTTTTTCTTTTTAACAAATACATGCTTGAGTTTTATATTTTCAAGCACAATTTTGCAAATCCTCTCGAGATAAAGAAAACTGATGACCCCAGAATTGCGGCATTCGTGGTGAATATTTATGTATAGACTGTGCAGTGATGTCAATCATAAACCACGCATGTGAGAGTATGGATGATGGATAGGTCACTGACTGAGTCCATGCCTCATGGAAACATCATAAATCAGTGCTGTCACAGCTGCGCGGTTGGTCAGGGGCCCGAGCTTTGCTTTCATGTCTATAAAATGATGAAACTAACATTAATGATGAGTGAGGATTCATTGCAAAGTGTGAAGAATTTGATACATAACCGAGCATAGATTAGTCGTTTCATGGCTCACACAAAGGCTACATGCACACGACCGTATGTCTTTTGCGGTCCGCAAAAAAAAAAAACAGATGACATCCGTATGCGGATCTATTGTAACAATGCCTAAAACGGACAAGAATAGGACATGTTATATTTTTTCTTGCGGGGCTGCTGACTGATGCGGACAGCACATGGTGTGCTATCTGCATTTTTTGTGGACCCATTGAATGAGTCTGCATCCTATCCGCATGTGGCGTTGCTGAGTAAGGTCGAATTAATATTGATCATAAATGACATATTTTGAAGATGTTCATCAGATAGCAAGCGAAAGACAATTTAATCAATCATCTGCTCATATTCACTCAAATGTAACATTTTTAGCCAAGCACTAGATTTTGTTAGTAACATTTTGGGGTACATGTAACCTTTTGATCAATTTTTTAGAAATGTTTTTGTACACTCAAACAAAAAAAAATAAAGCACCAAGAAGGAGTTGTTGGAATCAAATAAACTTTCTTCGTGTGAATGTAATGCTGATATATGTGATTACAATATTAGAACAAGAGGATATGTTTATTAGGGCTATCTTTACAATTGAAAGGAGGCTCTGGTACCCTGCTGGCCACCTGGAGCCTGGCTACATGATGAGATACAGTTGGGCATGGAGGCATACGGGTTCCATATGATATCCTGTGGCACATTTCCCACAGATGATGCAGCTAGGCCTGTAGATCCTGCACACTAGTAGTTTGCCAAAGCTGGTGTCCCAGCTGATCCCATAAAAGCTTAATTAGAGATATATCTTGTGACTGGGCAGGCCAAGGAAATGTTGCAATCTGGAGGGGACATTCTTGGGAAACTGAGACAAGAATAAGGCCTAGTTCACATGAACGTATGGCTTTTATCGTTTTTTGCGGTCCGTTTTTCACGGATGCGTTGTTCCGTTTTTGAGTTCCGTTGTGTTTCCATTTCTGTTGCGTTTTTGAGTTCCATTTTTCAGTATGGCATATACAGTATACAGTAATTACATAGAAAAAATTGGGCTGGGCATAACATTTTAAATTTCATGGATACGGAAGATATACGGATGCGTTTCCGTATGTGTTCAGTTTTTTTTTGCGGACCCCATGACTTGACTGGAGCCACGGAACGTGATTTGCGGGCAATAATAGGATGTTCTATCTTTCAACGAAACGGAAAAACGAAAATACGGAAACGGAATGCTTACGGAAAACATTCCGTTTTTAATTGAAATGCCCCTACACTCGCAAAAAAAAAAAAACAATCGTGTGAGCTAGGCCTAACTGTCAAGTCAAGGCCAAGGTACTGCCAAGGTATGCTGTGGATGTCGTCTTATGGGCACGTTACATATTTTTGTTATTTGGAGTGGCACTGAACAAAGTTTTTCAGACTTTGTTGAACAACTCAATGTGAAATGTATCAACCTGAGATTCACTGTAATAGAGAGAGACTGTTTACATTTTCTTGATATTCCTATCAGTAAGGCCTCTTTCACACGGGCGTTGCGGGAAAAGGTGCGGGTGCGTTGCGGGAACATCCGTGATTTTTCCGCTCGAGTGCAAAACATTGTAATGCATTTTGCACTGGCTTAAGAAAAATCGGCATGTTTGGTACACAAACCCGAACTTCTTCACAGAACTTCGGGCTTGGGATCGTTGTTCTGTAGATTGTATTATTTTCCCTTATAACATGGTTATAAGGGAAAATAATAGCAATCTGAATACAGAATGCATAGTATAATAGTGCTGGAGGGGTTTAAAAAAATAAAAACATTTTTTTACTCACCTTAATCCACTTGCTCGCACAGCCCGGCTTCTCTTCTGTGCTGTGTACAGGAAAAGGACCTCTGGTGATGTCACTCCGGACATCACATGGTCCATCACATGATCCATCACCATGGTAAAAGATCATGTGATGGACTATGTGATGACCGGAGTGACGTCACCACAGGTCCTTTTCCTGTATACAGGAGTTAAAACATTTTTTTTTTTTTAACCCCTCCAGCGCTATTGTACTATGCATTCTGTGTTTAGAATGCTATTATTTTCCCTTATAACCATGTTATAAGGGAAAATAATAAAGATCGGGTCCCCATCCCGATCGTCACCTAGCAACCGTGCGTGAAAATCGCACTGCATACGCACTTGCTTGCGGATGCTTGCGATTTTCACGCAGCCCCATTCACTTCAATGGGGCCTGCGTTGCGTGAAAAACGCACAAAATAGAGCTTGCTGCGATTTTCACGCAACGCACAAGTGATGCGTGAAAATCACCGCTCATGTGAACAGCCCCATAGAAATGAATGGGTCTTGATTCAGTGCGGGTGCAATGCGTTCAACTCAATCATTGCACCCGCGCGGAAAACTTGCCCGTGTGAAAGGGGCCTAAAAGCGACCAAGGACAATTGGAGATGACAATTTATTGTAAACCAACTGCCATATAAACTCTCCACTGGGGTGAGAAAGTAATCATCTAATCCCCCTTAAACTTGGAATACCCACCGGACAATATTTGAGACTCAAAATTGCACTGACACCTTGGAATTCAAACAACAGGCCAATAATTTACGAATGAGGTTCCACGAATGAGGCTTTCCAGACCAGATCCTATGCTCAGCCTATCAAAGGGTGCTGTGGGAGTATCAGACAGCACTCTTACATCCTATCATGAGACCACAGGACAAATCACAGAATGTCATCAGACTTGTGGGGACCTTTGACACAGCATCAGGACCAATTAAGGACATTATTTCCTAACACTGGGACACTCTTTTAATTGACCCAGACTTAAAAGAGGCCATAGGTTCCTGTCCCCTTATCACGTTCTGCCGACACATCAGTGAACATCTGGGTGACATCCGTAATGAGAGATATTGGCCAGTAGCAAGACATGTCAATGAAATACATGAAGGTCGGACCCTTTCAATCACATTTAACGATATTAAATTGGTATAAGTGTCACCCGGGGGGGAAAGGATTGTAAATATTGTTAGTCCACATCTCCATTTTCCCTAATTAGACTTAGGCTACATGCACACGGCAATGAAAAAAAAGTCAGTTAAAAGCCTCATGCACACGACCATTGTGCGCATCCAGGTCCGTTCAGTCATTTTTCACAGTTTAGCGGAGGTCCCATTCATTTCTATGGAGCTGTGAAAAAAAACTGATAGTCCTCCGTTTTTTCTCCGCATCCGTGATCTGTGATTCCAGTCCATCAAAAAAATATAACCTGTCCTATTCTTGTCAGTGGAAAACAGAGGACGGACCCATTCAAGTCAATGGGTCCGTCAAAAAAAAAACGGATGCACAACTGGTATGTCATCCGTGTCCGCGTCTGTTTTTTTTCTACAAGACCTCGGTGCAATAAAATTACACCTTTCATTAACCTTCCTTTTTTCCCCCCTGTCAGACGAAAAAAAAGGAAGACACAAGGAAACACAACTGAAGCTAAATCAGACACGGATCACTAAAGCCAAATCACTAAGGCCCCTTTCACACGGCCGTTGCGGAAACATGTGCGGGTACGTTGCGGGAACACCCCCGCGATTTTTCAGTGCGAGTGCAAAACATTGTCATGCGTTTTGCACTCGCGTGAGAAAAATCGCGCATGTTTGGTACCCAAACCCGAACTTCTTCACAGAAGTCCTTCTCCTACGCGATTACTTCCTTGGCCGGGGCATGCGCACTGCGATGCCGTGCCAGCTTATGCGCATGCCCTGACCAAGGAAGTCAGCGCGGCGTAGGCGCGGGATCTCGCTGAGGGGGAGATAAAACAGATGGGCGGGCAGAGGAAGAGGCTGGGTGGGGATAAGAGCTGAAGAGGCAGAGCTGCCTGGCCACCAACGCGGTGGACGCCGCCCTGGGCACTTGCAAGCCCTCATTTACATATGCATCAAAGTTCGTTTTTGGCAGTTTTACAAGTCCACAAAAGCATATAAAGGTACCGTTTTAATCATCTGTGTTGCGGCTACAGCGCTATGGGAACTGTTAAAAAGGGGTAAATGTGCTGACAGACTCCCTTTAATTTTTTTGGTACATTAGAAGGCTTAGAAGTAGCAAATCTTAAAATTTTTAAGAACATTTCCAAATCCCAATTTTTTCACGACCAGTTCAGTTATGAAGTCACTTTCTGGGGCTTACATATTAGAAACCACCCATAAATCACCCAATTTTAGAAACTACACACCTCAAGCTATTTAAAACTGATTTTACAAACTTTGTTAACCCTTTAGGTGCCCCACAAGAATTAAATGAAAATGGGAATTAAATTGGAAAATTTCACTTTTTTTTTGTAGAGTTTAAATTTTAATCTATTTTTTCTGCAACACATCAAGAGTTAATAGCCAAATAAAACCCAAAATCTATTACCCTGAATCTGAAGTTTACACAAACACCCCATGTGTGCTCAAAAACTGATGTATGGGCGCACAGCATGCTTCAGAGTGGAAGGAGCATCATATGACTTTTGGAGAGCGGATTTAGCTTGAAAGGTAATTGGGAGCTATGTCGCATATGAAGACACCCCTCAAGGAATATTTCAAGGTGTATAGTGAGCACTTTGACCCATCAGGCATTTCACAGAATTTGGAAATGCTTGGCTATGAAAATTAAAAATTACTTATTTTTTCCAGAAAAAGTTGCTTTACACCCACAGGACAAAATACAGCCCATATTTTGTTTCCAATTTCCCCCCCGAATATGCCAGCACCCCATATGTGCTCAAAAAATGATGTATGGGCGCATGGCAGGGTTCAAAAGGGAAGTAGCACCATAGGGCTTTTGGGGGACAGATTTTGAGTGGAAACCCAAAGAAAGTGACCCCATTCTGGTAACTACACCCCTCAAGGAATATTTCAAGATGTGTAGTGAGAACTTTGTCCTCAAAGGGGATTCATGGAATTGGCTGTGAAAAAGAATTTTTTTATTTTTTCCAGAAAAATGAACTTTAGGCCCAAATTTTTCACTTTTATAAGGGGGAACTGGAGAAAATGCACCCCCTAATTTATTGCCCATTTTTCTGATTATAGAAATACCCCATATGTGCTTGTTTACTGCTATATGGGCATACCACAGGGGTCAGAAGGAAAGGAGCACCAAATGGCTTCTGGAAGGCAGATTTCACCGGAATAATTGACAACCGCCATCTTGCAATTGAACACACCCTGAGGTACCCCTAGAGTGGAAACCCCCAAAAATTTACCCCATTCCGGAAACTACACCCCTCAAGGAATATTTCAAGGTGTGTAATGAGCACTTTGACCGATCAGGCATTTCACATAATTAGGAAACGCTTGGCTGTGAAAATGAAAAATATTTTTTTTTTCCAGAAAAGGTAGCTTTACACCCACATTTTTCACTTTCACAAGGGGTAACAGGACAAAATGCACTCCACATTTTGTTCCCCATTTCCATATGTTAAAAAAAAATTATGTATGGGCGCACAGCAGGGCTCTAGAATCAAACAGCTAAATATGGATTTTGCAGGCCTAAATTGACAGACATTTATTTTAGTTGCCATGTCGCATTTAATAAATTCCTGAGGTCCCCAGAAATGAAAAACAAGAAGTGATCACATTTTGGAAAGAGCACCCCCATACGAACATTTTAAGTAGTAGAAAGGGTACTATTCAGCAAACAAGTGTCTCACAGAAGGCAGAAATACCAGAGAAAGCATTTCAAAACATACATTTGTAAAAATGAAAAATTACTAGCAGACCCAAATTTTTCTCTTTCACAAGGGGTTAAAGGAGAAAATGCCCCCAAGTATATGTTCCCCATTTCCTCCCCTTTTTGGAATCACCCCATATGTGCTTGTAGCCTGTTGTATTGCCGCACAGTAGGTCTCTAGAGGAAAAGTGCAAAAAATGGTTTTTGCAGGCCTGAATAAACAGACATGTATTTTAGGTGCAATGTCACATTAAATACATTTCCTGTGGTCTCCAGAATGAAAAACCCCCTAGAAGTGAACCCATTTCAGAAAGAGCACCTCCGTACAAACATTTTAAGTGGTGGAAAGGGTACTTTTCAGCAAACAGGTGACTCACAGAAGGCAGAAATACTAGAGAAAGCATTTCAAAGCACACATTTGTAAAAGTGACCCCAATTTTTCACTTTCACAAGGGGTTAAAGAAGGAAATGCACCCCAGTATATGTTCCCTATTTTCTCCCCTTTTTGAAAACACCCAATATGTGCTTGTAGCTTGTTGTATTGGTGCACAGCAGGTCTCTAGAGGCAAAGTGCAAAAAAAAGTTTTTGGCAGGCAGACATGTATTTTAGGTGCCATGTCGCATTAAATAAATTTCCTGAGGTCCCCAGAAATAAAATAAAAAAACAAGAAGGCCCATATGCAGCAAAAGCCCCCAAAAGGTCATCATCTCTGTTGCATTTACTGGGGTCCAACCTTGGGGGTCTAGCGTATGGCGATGTAGGGTGCTGGGAAATAAATTGCTGGGCATATACATTTGTTTGGGTTACAATCAAATTCATAAAATCTTCATAATTTAAAAAATAATAATAATAATTTCAGTGAAGCCTGCACAGTCTATCTGAATTCCTGAGTTGCCCACAAACTCAGGATCTAGGGGCTGATAATTCTCAGGGGGTGGGGTCCATGTGAGCTCACTCTGGGGGGCTGCATCCTCTGCTACCCTGGGGCGCCTTCTAGAAGGTTCCTTTATCATGATGAGGGAGTAGAGGAATAGAGGAAAGTGGCATCCTCTTCTCCCTCGTTAGCAGTCTCAGTATCGGAGGCAGGAATGGCGTATGCCTCTGCAGCTGCATACACTCATTGGGATGAATGGGACATTTTTATTTTATTGGGGTGTAACGTGTGAAATGTATAAACCTTTATTTAATGTGAGGGGTGTGTATGTAGTGTTTTTTACACGTGAAGGGGCTTGGGCGTGGGCAAGAAGGGACAGGGACGGAGGGTGGTTTAGGGATCTGGAACAGCTGCAAATGAAAAAAAAAATGTGCAGCTATTACAGATGTTCTTCTTTCTTCTTTTGTTCTTTTCTTCTTCTTTCAGCAGGAAAGGGTCAGTCGCAGTGGTGGTGCACCACAAGTCCCAGCAAGGCAACAGCAGCACAGAAAGACACAGAACCTCTCTGCACGCAGTCACCAGCTAGAATAGCTGCATGCAGGTAAGTTCTGCCTCTTCCTGTGCATCTACTGTGCTGCCATTGGCTGGAGCATTGTTCCAGCCAATAGCAGCTCTGGCAGGGTACCCGAAACACTGGTGTCCCCTGCCTGACCTAGGAGGAGACAGGTGCTGACTTGTTCAGCACCGGTCACCTCCACATGCTCCGTATTGCAGCCGGAGTTGCGATTCGCATTTCTGCGGAATCCAGCCCATAGCGGCGATCGGGGCTACGGGGGGGGGGGGGGGGCGGAAATAGCCCTATGCCTCTAAGAAACATGGCTGCCTGCTGAACAGAGCAGCCATCGTACCCCGGTCACCAAGTGATTTCTCTCAGGGACCGAGTGTACAAAGCGCCGTAGCTCTACAGCGCTGGGATTTCAGACCCAACTTCCAGAGCCGTACATGTACGGTGCTGGTATCCTAAGGGTTAAGCTAATCTAGCCAGTAAATATCCCCTTAAATGAAAATTTTTAGACAGCAACATGTCTGCCACAAGCAGAAGTCAGACATCCATGTGTTTAGTCTGCTGCTGCCTGGCAGCACTGATATTGGATTGGTCTCCTAGTCTAGTCCCCTACTCTTCCCACATGCGATCCGGTTGCCTGCTTCACTGTGAGCTCCTGTTGATATCATATCTCGTAGATTCTCGTAGATTCTGGTGGCCGGGGTTGCGTAAGTGTGCTGAGGACTATCTGTTAGCCTGTAGTACTTGTGCACGTACTAAGGTGACACATACTCGGTCTTCCGGGTCTTTGCTTCCGCTGCATATCCCGCTCCCAGACTCATTATCCATGGATTTTATCACAGATTTACCTAATTCTTCATGGAAAACTGTGATTCTGGTTGTTGTTGATCGATTTAGTAAGATGGCGCACTTTATAGCATTACCAGGTCTTCCCAAAGCTAAAACTGTTGCACAGGTGTTTGTCGACAACATTGTAAAACTACATGGTATTCCCTCTGATGTGGTGTCTGATAAAGGGACTCAGTTTGTTTCCAAATTCTGAAAGGCATTCTCTAATTGTCCTTCTCTTTGGCCTTTCATCCTCAGTCGAACGGAAAGACTGAAAGCACAAATCAGAATCTGGAGACTTATTTGAGATGTTTTGTCTCTGAGAACCAGGAGGAGTGGTCTTCGTTCTTGGCTTTGGCCGAGTTTGCTATAAAAACCACTGATAAGTCGCCGTTCTTTGGGGCATATGGGTTCCACCCGCAATTTGGTACTTTTTCTGGTACTGAGACTTTTGGTGTACCTGAAGAGGAAAAATTTCCCTCTTCTTTGTCATCTATCTGGTGGAAAATTCAAAATAATCTGAAAAAGATTAGTAAGAAGTATAAACGTATGGCTGACAAGAGACGTATGAGTGGTCCCGACCTGAGAGTGGGTAATTCTGTGTGGCTGTCCACAAGAAACATTAAGTTGAAAATACCTTCTTGGAAGTTGTGTCCAAGGTTTATTGGTCCATATAAGATCACTGCTGTTATTAACCCTGTAGCCTTTCATCTTGAGCTTCCTCAAGCTTTGAAGATGATGCATAACGTGTTCCATAGGTCGTTGTTGAAGAGATATGTGGATCCTGTTGTGCCGTCCTCCTTGCCCCTCGCTCCTGACTTGGTGGACGGTAATTTGGAATTTGAAATCGCCAAGATATTTGACTCCCGAGTTCTCTGTAGATCCCTCCAGTATCTTGTGCACTGAAGGGGTTACGGACCTGAGGAGAGGATGTGGGTCCCAGTGACTGATATTAATGCTAATCGTCTGGTGGGGGGGCACTGTCACGGTCACTCCCAGGCTAGGTGTTAGAAGATCAGAGAGACTGTCTGCACGTGATGTCATCTAACAGCCTCTTTTAATTTCACTTTGTTGTTTATAGTAATGACCACACCTCTAGTCAGGTCATTACTAATTAAATCTGGTGACTCCCTTCACTCCTTGCTGTGTATAGCTTAATTTGCAAGTGGTAGAGCTGGTGTGTGTTGTCTCCTCTGGTGTTCCTGCTATTTCTTCTACTCCAGGAGTTAAGTGTTTCATTCCTTTGTATTTGTTTTGTGTTGTTTCCCCTGCCTTCTGGTATCTGGTCTGAGTCAAGACCCCTGTTTCTTCTGCTTAAGGAATGGGTTGTCTTTGGGCCCTATCACTGCCTTCCATAGGGCATTAGAGGGTAAGTCAGGATTTAGGTTCCAGTGAATGAAAGGTCTTACCACTGAGGTCCGTTCATTTGGTTAGCAGTCAGGGCTAGGGTTAGGATTTATTATGTGGTGACCTTTTGCTCTCCCTAGCTTCTAGGCCAGATACCTCCCCCCCTCTTTTTTTCAGATATTTTTTATTTATTTTTTTAATTGTTTTCTATTTTTCATAGCATGGTATGTGCTATAATACACAATATGAGAACACTACCCGTGACATAAAAGAAGGCAACATTTACATTAAAAAAATTGTCACAGGATCAAGTAGCTAACGGGCGAATAAGCCCAACATTGACAGATATCAGCTGTTATTAGGCATAAGTACAATACAAGGTAAACAGAATGTCAGAGATATTAGAATATATTTCCTGTGGTGTAAGGAAAGGGCCAGGCGAGGCAAAAGGGTCTTTCTAGCAGAACCTGGACAGGTGATCAACCTCAAATAGGTCCATGTTGATAGAGCTTGTTATACAAATTTTCTATACATTTTCCATGGTGACCATACTTTTAGGAAAGAGGATCTAGAATGTGATTCCCAATGGGAGATTTCCTCCATCCTCTTTGAATCCAGAGGGGAAACAAACCAGGCTGGTGTAGTGAGCTGCATCTATATTTATTTATATAAGGAGATATATAACATGAGTTTGACCGCGACGCGTGGTTGATTAAGTGTGGTTGCGTAAGTGTGTGACTTAAGATTAAGTGACTTTAGATTCAGGGACTTCAGTGGGGGACTGTAATTAGCCAGTTTCTTAGTACTACATTATATTGTATTTTTTGCTTTGCTGGTGTAATCCCCATTTAGTATGTGTTGCACAATTGACAACGCAGTCCAGTGCACATCTTGCATGATGTATGCAGTCCTGGAACAGGAGTTCAAGGGTGCATATCTTTGTTCAAGATGTGAGCAAATTACCCGTTTGGAATCGCTAATCGAGTCTCTAAATGGGCAAGTTGCAACACTGAGAGGCATTGACAATTTGCAAAAGAGTTTGCTTCTCACCGAGCAAGCACTCTTTGGGGTAGATGAGGGGGGGGGGGGTGACAGAGAGGAGGCTGAGGAAAGTGAGGTAGCTAGCTGGGTAACAGTTAGAAAGCGGGGTAGAGGGAAGAGTGCCAGGGAGGCTAGCCCTGATCTGACACACCCCAACAAGTTTGCACGTTTGGCAGATGAGGGGGATGTCAGTCCAGGGATGACACTGCCGCAGCCAGACACTTCCTCTGCCAGTCAGGGGAATGCCAGCTCCGGTAAGCAGGGGACCAGGAGAGCAGGGCAGGCCAGACAGGTGCTGGTAGTGGGAGACTCAATTATTAGGGGAACAAATAGGGAAATCTGTCACAAAGACCGTGATCGCCGAACAGTGTGCTGTCTTCGTGGCGCTAGAGTTCGACACATCGCGGATCGGGTTGACAGATTACTGGGAGGGGCTGGAGAATATCGAGCGGTCATGGTCCATATCGGAACCAATGACAAAGTTAGGGGTAGGTGGAGAGTCCTTAAAAATGATTTCAGGGATTTAGGTCAAAAGCTGAGGGCAAGGACCTCAAAGGTAGTATTTTCCGAAATACTACCTGTACCACGGGCCACACAAGAGAGGCAGCGGGAGATTAGGGAAATTAACAAGTGGCTCAAGAACTGGTGTAGGAAGGAGGGGTTTGGGTTCCTGGAGAACTGGGCCGACTTCTCTATCGGCTACAGGCTCTATCGTAGGGACGGGCTGCACCTTAATGGGGAAGGGGCAGCTGTGTTGGGGAAGAAGATGGCTAGAAGGTTGGAGGAGTGTTTAAACTAGGGACTGGGAGGGAGGGTAATTATGTTATAGAATGGGAAGATAGTGCAGATAGAGACCGGGGGCAAGGTAGTGAGACTGGGGGAGGAATGGAAGGAGGGACTAGAACAGTTCAGAAGGAAAGGTGTAGAGTAAAAAATATACATAAACCTCTCAAATGTATGTATACTAATGCCAGAAGCCTGACTAATAAAACCAGTGAACTGGAATTAGTGATGTGTGAGGAGGACTATGACATAGTGGGAATAACTGAGACATGGCTGGATGATAGCTATGACTGGGCAGTTAATGTACAGGGTTACAGTCTGTTTAGAAAGGATCATCAAAACCGGAGAGGGGGAGGGGTCTGCCTTTATGTAAAGTCCAGTCTAAAGACCACACTCTGTGAAGTGAGGGACATGAACATGTGGAGTCACTGTGGGTAGAGATACATGGCGCTAAAAACAATAATAAATTACTAATAGGAGTTTACTATAAACCACCTAATATACCAGAGTCCACAGAAAATCTACTACTAAACGAGATAGATGAGGCGGCAAATCATAATGAGGTGGTTATTATGGGGGACTTCAACTACCCAGATATAGACTGGGAAACTGACACTTGTATATCTCATAAAGGAAACAGGTTCTTGGCAATAACCAAAGACAATTACCTCTCCCAACTGGTTCAGGACCCGACTAGAGGGACGGCCATACTGGACTTAGTATTAACCAATAGGCCTGACAGAACAACAGACGTGCAGGTTGGGGGACACCTGGGAAATAGTGACCACAAAGTAATAACCTTCCAATTATCATTCAAAAGAGCGTTTCTACAGGGAGGAACAAAAATACAGAATTTCAAAACAGCTAAATTTAGCCAACTAAGAGAGGCCATAGGCCTAACTAAATGGGATAAAGTCCTCACAAATAAAAATACAGCCACAAAATGGGATATCTTTAAAAGCATCCTAAAATCTCATTGTGAGAGGTACATACCGTATGGGAATAAAAGGTTAAGGAACAAAAAGAAACCAATGTGGATAAACAGAACTGTAAAGAAAGCAATAAATGACAAAAAGAAAGCATATAAAACACTAAAACAGGAAGGTAGCACGGAAGCACTGAAAAACTATAAGGAAAAAAATAGAACATGTAAAAAACAAATAAAAGCGGCCAAACTAGAGACTGAGAGATTAATTTCCAAAGAGAGTAAAACTAACCCTAAAATGTTCTTCAATTATATAAATGTTAAAAAGTATAAATCTGAAGGTGTCGGCCCGTTAAAGAGTAATGAGGGGGGAGTCGCAGAGAGCGACGAGGAGAAAGCAAAGCTGTTAAATATTTTTTTCTCCAATGTATTCACTGAGGAAAATAAACTGTCAGATGACATGCCGAATGTTGAAATAAATTCCCCATTAAAAGTGTCCTGTCTGACCCAGGAAGAAGTGCAACAGCGACTTAAAAAGATTAAAATAGACAAATCGCCAGGACCGGATGGCATACACCCCCGTATCCTAAGGGAATTAAGTAATGTCATAGCCAGACCCTTATTTCTGATATTTGCAGATTCTATATTGACAGGGAATGTCCCACAGGATTGGCGCATGGCAAATGTGGTGCCAATATTCAAAAAGGGTCCAAAAACAGAGCCTGGAAACTATAGGCCGGTAAGTTTAACATCTGATGTGGGTAAACTGTTTGAAGGTTTTCTGAGAGATGCTATGTTAGAGCATCTTAACGGAAATAAGCAAATAACGCCATATCAGCATGGCTTCGTGAGGGATCGATCATGTCAAACAAATTTAATCAGTTTCTATGAGGAGGTAAGTTCTAGACTTGACAGCGGCGAATCAATGGATGTCGTGTATCTGGACTTCTCCAAAGCATTTGACACTGTACCACATAAAAGGTTAGTATATAAAATGAGAATGCTCGGACTGGGAGAAAACGTCTGTAAGTGGGTTAGTAACTGGCTCAATGATAGAAAACAGAGGGTGGTTATTAATGGTAAATACTCAGATTGGGTCACTGTCACTAGTGGAGTATCTCAGGGGTCAGTATTGGGCCCTATTCTCTTCAATATATTTATTAATTATCTTGTAGAAGGCTTGCATAGTAAAATATCAATTTTCGCAGATGACACTAAACTGTGCAAAGTAATTAACACTGAAGAGGACAGTATACTACTACAGAGCGATCTGGATAGATTGGAGGCTTGGGCAGATAAGTGGCAGATGAGGTTTAGCACTGACAAATGTAAAGTTATGCACATGGGAAGGAATAATGCAAGTCACCCGTACTTATTAAACGGTAAAACACTCGGTAACACTGACATGGAAAAATATAGGAATTTTAATAAACAGCAAACTAAGCTGCAAAAAACAGTGTCAGGCAGCTGCTGCCAAGGCCAATAAGATAATGGGTTGCATCAAAAGGGGCATAGATGCCTGTGATGAGAACATAGTCCTACCACTTTACAAATCATTAGTCAGACCACACATGGAGTACTGTGTACAGTTCTGGGCTCCTGTGAACAAAGCAGACATAGCAGAGCTGGAGAGGGTCCAGAGGAGGGCAACTAAAGTAATAACTGGAATGGGGCAACTACAGTACCCTGAAAGATTATCAAAATTAGGGTTATTCACTTTAGAAAAAAAGACAACTGAGAGGAGATCTAATTAATATGTATAAATATATCAGGGGTCAGTACAGAGATCTATCCCATCATCTGTTTATCCCCAGGACTGTGACTGTGACGAGGGGACATCCTCTGCGTCTGGATGAAAGAAGCTTTGTACACAAACATAGAAGAGGATTCTTTATGGTAAGAGCAGTGAGACTATGGAACTCTCTGCCTGAGGAGGTGGTGATGTATTTCTGGAGTGTAATAATATTACAGGCTATAGCGACTAGAGAGGGGTCGTTGATCCAGGGAGTTATTCTGATTGCCTGATTGGAGTAGGGAAGGAATTTTTATTCCCCTAAAGTGAGGAAAATTGGCTTCTACCTCACAGTTTTTTTTTTGCCTTCCTCTGGATCAACTTGCAGGATGACAGGCCGAACTAGATGGACAAATGTCTTTTTTCGGCCTTATGTACTATGTTACTATGTTACTATATATCTGGTCTACTTTATTGGTCCAGTGGTCAATACAAGGGATTTCAGAGGACAGCCAGAGCGTAGGTAGGAGTAGTCTAGCAGCTGCCAGTAAAAGTGAGAAGAGGGATGATTTGTGTGGTCCTATACTACCCATCCCCAGGGATATCAGGGCAAGCTCAGGTGTGCAGGGGAGGGATGACTGACATATCTGGTTGCATAATTGAAGTATCTTATGCCACCAAGGTTTGATTAGGTCACAGGACCACCAGATGTGCGTGAATGTAAATTTAGATACGTGACACCTCCAGAAAACGTCAGAGGCTGTTGAGCTGTACATACACGTTTTATCTGGAGTTTTGTACCAGCGCATAAGAATTTTGTAACTATTCTCTTGGATGCGTATACACCTGGATATCTTGTGGGGGGAAATTAAAAGTTTGGTGATTTCTTGAGGTGACAGACTCCGTTGTAAGTCCCTTTCCCAGAGGCCCACGATTGCAGGTTTAGGAAGGGAGGAGGGCGACTTCAGGTGTCTATATATTTTAGAAATAGTTTTGGATGGGTATACCTTACTACACAGCATTTCATCAAACCAGTTGGATTCTCTTGTTTGGGAGGCATTTTTTGCCCAGAGAAATGCTTCTGTCTTGAGAAAGTGCAGCAGGGTGGGGTTGTGAATCTGTGTATTTAGCAACATACATATTTCAGGATCAGAGAGAACGCAGCCTTCTTGATCAAGTAGTTGCGAGGCGGCAATCTCTGAAGACCTTAAGGTAAATGGGCAGCTCTCTCTCAGTTCCTTGGGCGCCGAATCAATAATATCTTTTATAAGCAAAAGGGGAGAGGGAAGTGTAGGACCCTCAGAGCCTGATGTGAACCGCTTCCAAACCTTTAGGGTGTGGCGAGTGAGAGGGTTGGTTGTTGAGCCATGTGGTGAAAGCGGCTTGTTAGCCAGCAGAAGAGCCCGGGTGGAGGAGGGGAGTAAAGCGTTCTCTAGTTTGAGCCAGAATTTGTGAGTCGGTTCTCTGATCAAATCTAAGGCCCTGGATAGTTGGATAGCATCCATGTAGACCTCAGGGTCAGGGAGACCAATACCACCTTTAGATCTAGGCTTGGTCAGAGTATCAAAGGAGATATGAGGGCTTTTATCTTGCCAAATAAACTTGCAAATCGTTTTATTTAGAGAGGCAAAATATGATTTAGGTATTTCAATAGGGAGAACCTGCATCAGATAGGTGAGTTTTGGCATGATCAGGGACATAAAGATATTCTTCCTACCAAACCACAAGAGATATTGAGAGTCTAGGGAGTCCATCTGGGCCTGCATGGATGCTAGGAGGGGTTTGTAATTTAGTTGTAATAAGTCAGGCAAATGAGGGGATAATTTGACCCCCAAATAGGTTAATTGCTGGGTTTGCCAATTAAATGGGGAATTTGCTTGCAGAGAGGAGAGGTTAGCAGAAGAGAGGCCTATATGAAGCACTTGGGACTTGGAGGGGTTAATCTTGAAATTAGAAAGGGAACCGAAAAGACTAGGTGTTGATAGGATCTTGGGCATGGATTTATGCGGATTGGTGGTGATGATTAATAAGTCATTAGCAAATGCAGCTAACTTAAATTCTCGTGCCCCAACCTTCAAACCTCTAATTTCTCTATCTTGTCTAAGGGCTTGCAGAAGGGATTCCATTACCAGCACGAATAAAAGAGGTGAGAGGGGGCACCCTTGTCTTGTCCCATTTCTAATGGAGAAACGGGAGGAGAGTATTCCGTTGACCGACACGGACGCCGAGGAACAAGTGTACATAGCAAACACTGCATTAATATATTGTTCCGGTAATTGGAATTTTGACAGAATCAATCTGATATATGTCCAATCGACTCTGTCAAATGCTTTCTCGGCGTCCGTGCCAATCAGGACCAAGGGGGTGTGTTTATGAGAGGCATAGTATAGGGCATCTAATATTTTGGTGGTATTATCTTTCCCCTCTCTTCCCTTTAGAAATCCTACTTGGTCCGGGTGGATTAACTCAGGTAGGAAGCTCTGTAACCTAGTGGCTAACATCTTGGCTATAAGTTTAAGATCTACATTAAGTAGGGAAATTGGGCGATAATTGGAGCACAATGTAGGATATTTGCCTTCTTTGGGTATTATTGTTATAGTAGCCTTAGTCATATCGGGGGAAAGTGGAAGATTGGACATTGCAAGATTGCAGACAGGAAGCAAATGGGGAGACAAGATGCTTTTGAAGGTTGAAAAGTATGATATGGGGAGACCATCCGGGCCAGGGCATTTACCTCTGGGGGTAGATTTAATGGCTGCATTTAGTTCTGAGACAGTAAAAGGTTTGGCTAAGGATTCTCGTTGTAATAGATTTAGGGCTGGGAGGTCAAGAGTGTCCAGGAAGGAGTTAATGTTGGATTCCCTGCACAAAGAAGGATTAGGGAGGTCAGGGACTGGGAGATTGTAAAGGGAATTATAAAATAGCCTAAATTGTTCAGCAATCTCCTCAGCCTTAAACAGTTGGGTACCATGCGGGGATCTAAGGGATTGAACGTAGCGGGAGTTCCTTCTCTGCTTGATCCGATTCATCACATATTTAGAAGCCTTATTGCCGTGAGCAAATATTTTTTTGTTGAACAGACAAGAAGAACTTGGCTGAGCGTTCATTTAGGAGGTTTTTTAATTGAGGTTTTTTAATTTCAGCAAATTACTGAGTTTTTTCTCTGATTCTCTCTTCAGAAAGGAGCAGAGACCAATCAGCCTGCCTCTGATGTAGGCTTTATGAGCGTCCAAGAGGACTTGAGGGGATATCTCAGAGGTATTATTTATTAGGAAATATTCCTCAAGATAAGAGGATATTAGGGCAGTGTGTTTGGCGTTGTTCAGTAGGGATTCATTAAATCTCCAGTTGGGTTGTCTATTGGTTTTTTGGTCTGAGCGTATTTCACAGTAAATCGGGGCGTGGTCGGACAGGGTAATTTTCCCAATTTTTGGAAATGAGCAGAATTGCAATTTCTCTTTCGGGACTAAAATATAATCGATCCTACTATACGAATTATTAGCAGGGGAGTAAAAGGAGTAATCAATTGCTTCAGGGTTGTGGCAGCGCCAAATATCTAAAACTCCCAGGTTATGTAAATTCATATGCAGTAATCTGAGAGTTTTCACCGAGGCTGGGGATTTTTTTGAAGGAGGTGTCTACTGAAGGGTTCAAGGCTATATTGAAGTCACCTGCCACAATCAGACAGCCCTCCCTATGTTTCTCTATAAGAGAGAAGACTGGGGTGAGCCAACTGGTTTGATCTACATTTTGGGCGTATATGTTTGCAAAAGTAAACATGGGTTGTCCCACCTGGCCTATAAGGATTAGATATCGACCATCCGGGTCTTGAACATGGGATTTATATTGAAAAGGGAGCCCTCTACAAAAGCCAATGCTGACTCCCCTCGAGGCCGCACCCCCAGCACCACAATGGTACCAGCTAGGAAATTTAGAGTGAGAAAGGTTGGGGTAATTCCCATGCTTGAAATGTGTCTCCTGCAGAAAGACCACTGAACATTTCTCTCTATAGAGGAGAGAGAAAATCTGATATCTCTTAGAGGGGGATCTCAGTCAGGGGTCAAGTCCTGGGAAAAAAGTGAGGGAACTCACCCAAGATCCACTGCAACCCCCCCCCCCCTCTCCCCCTCCAAAAAATAAAAAAGCACAGAAAATCTAGCATGCTGTAATTTGTGTCGCTGCGGACAAAAAAAAAAAAAAAAAAACACTTTTAGAAAAGTTTGTACTGGGATTCGATCTCATGACCTCTACACATCAGAGGCAAGGCATATGCCCTCACAGCTATGAAAGCTGTCTAGCTAGTTACTTAAAAAAAAAATAATATAATACTTCTACTGTAGGTAACTTTGCCCACTGTGTACACTAGGTATAAGTAGAAGTCTTATATATATATTTTTTTTTTTTAAGCAACTACCTAGACAGCTTTCATGGCTGTGAGGGTAAATGCCTTCCTCTGATGTGTAGAGGTTGTGAGTTCGAATCCCAGGACAAACTTTTCTAAATGATCTCATAGCTATGTGTCAGCTGCAAACGCTCTGCCCGAAGTGACTGAACATACTCGCAGCATATCTGGCCGACAGAAGAAGTGAAGGAGATGATGTCAGTAGGGGGTGGGGCGCCATGAGAGGAGTCGCAGGCAGCAGCACTGCACAGACAGCTTCCTCTCAACTGAAGCCCCTCCTCCTCCCTTAGCCTGCCCTGCACAGTGTGCTCCGTCTCCCCCTGTGAATCTGATTCTGATTCAGCCACATTCTCCTGGCTTGAGGCTGAAAGAGAACGGCGTTCCTGCCATGAAAAAAGTGCAGGAATGCCGTTCCCATGCGTTCCCCCTCCACTCGACCCCTGATCTCAGTCCCTTAACATTGTACGAAGCTAATCTAAAATCAGCCATATCTTTTTAGGGGGAGGGGAAGTAGCAAAGGAAACTTGACCAACCAGCAACAAGGCGGAGGAGAGAGTGCGGCCACAAGGGGAGCCAGGGAGCATCCAAACATCCGGAGAAGCCCCAACCTGCATGTTCTGAATTTGTGAGGACACCTGTTTGAGAGAGTATTGGAGTGGTGTCAGAGTACCTGTCGAAACAAAAACAACATGGAACACAAAATAAAAAAATGAATAAAGACAAAAGATGAGTGAATATCATCCGAACAAGATAGAGCATATCAATAGCGCCTTTTTGATTAGGCAGCATGTAGGGGGGAAAGGGTAGAATACCCAGAAGCATTTCCCTCTTTTATGACATTTATACTGGAATAAATTGACTCAGGTAGTGAAAGTGGGAGAACTGGGGAGTCAGCAGGGCGATAAGAAGAACCTTTTATATTTTTGCCCATTAAGAAACAGGCAAGGGACAGATGATGGGGGGATAGATCCCATCTAAACCAACTGGTGGAGAGGGTAGTGCTGAGTGTTTAAAGATATAGGTTTGTGAGAGAGGGTAATTCACTTGACACCCTAGGTATGAAAGAACATAATTGAACGGGAGGTAACTTAATCGTCACTTGAGATAATAATTAGCAGCGTGGCTGGCCTGACCTTAAAACAGATGGGAAAACTCACGGGAGAAATCCCTACTGTCTCGACGTCTAATACTGGGTGGAGAGTAAAGCATAGGCAAAGAGAATGAGAAAATACAAGCTAGGCTCTCCACTCAGTATATAGGATGTAGCCACACAGTAAGCAATATAATAGTAACTTGGTGTTAGTAAGTCCCATAAGATGATTTTCTTGATCCCCTGAACCTAGGGGGGAGAAAGCAGAACAGACTACTTATCCACCATGGTCAGACGTTTGGGGGTGGAGAAGGAATTTCCCCTTCTGCTTCTTTGGGGCTTTGGGGTGTGTAGAGGCTCCCAGGGGGTCACCGTAGGGAGGTCAGGTAAGGAGCTCAAGTTCTGGACCATGTCCCAGTTCTCAATGGGCAATGGGGAAAGCTGAAGGAGGTCATATGCTTTATCCAGATCTGTAAAAGAGGAAATGTGGATGCGTCGTCCCTCATGCAGGAAAGATAGACGGAAAGGGAATGTCCACCTGTAAATAATTCTGTGCTGACGTAGCCAATCGGTGAGAGGTTTCAAGGCTTTACGCTTTTTGAGAGTTGATTGCGCTAAATCCTGGAAAATAGTGATGCTGTTTTCCTCCCAATCCACAGAGTTAAAATTTCTGGCACTTGCCAGTATGGCTTCTTTTACAGGGAAGTGCCGGAATTTGCAAATTACATCCCTGGGGGGCTCATTTGCTTGCGGTTTAGGTCTAAGAGCTCTATGAGCCCGTTCAAGCAGGACCTCATGTGCGGAGTCCAGACCCAGAATTTTAAGGCATATCTGGATTACTGTTTCTGGAATATCCATGGCTGAGACAGTTTCAGGAATGCCTCTAAAATGCAAATTGTTGCGCCTGCTCCTGTTCTCTTGGTCCTCCATGGCTGTGTATAACGAGTTAATGTGGCTTTGAGCCAGCAACAGGCTAGATGACACCTCGCTCTGATGATGCAGGATTGCGGCCTGGGTTTCCTCTAAGGCCTCCACTCTCCGGCCTATGTGTTTAACATCCTATTTTATTGAGGAGATGTCCAGACTAAGGGGGCCCAGGGCTTCTGCAAGAGCCTCCTTTAGGAAAGCTCTGGATATGGGCAGACAGTCCGCATCGCTGGGATCATCCCCTACCTTATTGCCGCCGGTAGCTGCTGATAGCTTGTGTCCAGAGCGTGTGCCGGGTGCCATCTTGGATTCGCGGTTCACTGCCGCAACGCCTGCTTTTTTAATAATTTTCTCCATCTCACCAGCTTGATTCTGAGAGCGATTGTTTCCCAGTTGCTCTATGGGCTTCTAGCCCTCGATTTTAACCATTGTAGAGTCCAGTACGCTTATAATAAGGTGCTGTGAGGGTTATGCAGGCAGGAGAGCAGCTCTTCACACGTCCTTAAGGCTCAAGCGCAGGCTCCGCCCCCCCTCTTTTTGTTTGGTGTGGTGTGCACTCCCACACCTTGTCATGACACTGCCTTTCTGATGGCCAGAATCAATTGTCATGTTCTTACCTCTTCCTCCAGTCATCTCTTGAGGAGGGAGTGGAGGGAGTGTGCTTAGGAAGTAGACACAGGCCACAGCACTAAGCCAGCCTTACCAACAGCATGCTGCTTGATCTTTTAGTGCTACTAAAGATACAGAATAATGCAGTACTACATATAGTCATGAGAAAAATGAAGTACACCCTCTTTTAATTATATTGTTGTACGTATCAATAGGTAACAAAAAGCATTAATCCTTAGGTTTTAAAATTAGGTAAATACAACCACAGATGAACAACACACAATAGATTAATTTATTCCATTATTATTATCATTCATTTATAACAAAAATGAAGCTAAAATGGAAAAGCCATGTGTAAAAAAAAACAAAACTAAGGGGCACATTTATTGAGACCGGCGTTTTAGACACCGGTCTTAATAAGGCCCTGCGCTAACGGCACATAACTTCAGCAGATCCACTGCAGCTTCTAAATGTAACAGCTTCAAAGCAGTCTTACATTTAGACCATTTTCTACGCCAAAGCAGGCATAGAAAATGGTAAATGAGATGGGACTTCCCTGCCCACACTACAATTTTTTAAAACCTGGCATGAGCAGGGAAAAGTTGCAGATTGCGGCACTAATATAAGCATATTTCTGTTTAATAAATTACCCCCTAAGTATATCTCATGAATCAATAGCTTGTAGAACTACCTTTAGCAGCAATTACTTGAAGTAATTGTTTTCTGTATGATTTTATCAGTCTCTCACATTGTTGTAGAGGAGTTTTAGACCACTTTTCTTTACAATGTACATTGTGGTTTGTGGGCATTTTTTGATGCATAGCTTTCTTAAGGCCACAGCGTTTTAGTAAAGTTAAGGTTTGGACTTTGACTGGGCCATTCTAACACATGAATATGCATTGATCTAAACCATTCCTTTGTAGCTCTTACTGTATGTTTAGGGTCATTGTTCTGCTAGAAGGTGATCCTCCGCCACAGGCTGAAGTCATTTGAAGCCTCTACCAGGTTTTCCTCCAGGATTGCCGTTTATTTAGCTCCATCCATCTTCCCATCAACTCTGACCAGCTTATCTGTTCCAGCTGAAGAAGAGCACCCATGCAGCATGATGCTGCCACCATGTTTCATGTGGGGATGGTGTTCAGGGTGATGTGCAGTGTTAGTCTTCTGCCACACATTGGGGCACATTTATTAAGACAGGCGTTTTAGATGCGATCTTAACAAAGCCCCATAGCTGGCGGAGGATCCTACAAAGTTATGAAGAGGCACATTTAGACTATTTTCTATGCCTAAAACAGTGAGCAAGGAGAAGTCGCAGATAGTGGCTCAACTAACCATTGCGCTGCCATCTGTGCCTGAAATAAGTCTAATTTAGGTGCATTTCAGCTTAGTAAATTAACACCATAGTGTTTTGCATTTAGGCCAAAAAGTTCAACTTTAATCTCATCTGAGCAGGACATCTTCTTCCATATGTTTGCTGTGTCCCCTACATGGCTTGTGGCAAATTGCAAATAGGACTTCTAATGGCTTGCTCTTACAATGTCTCTCTACTTGCCACTCTTCTATAAATTCCACATTTGTGGAGTACACAACTTATAGTTGTCCTGTGGACAGAATCTCCCACCTGAGCTCTGGATCTCTGCAGCTCCTCCAGAGTGACCATGGCAGTCTTGGCTGTTTCTCTAATTTAGTGCTCTCCTTTGCCTGGGCTGTCAGTTTAGGTGGACGGTCTTGTCTTGTATGTTTGCAGTTGTCTCATACTCCTTCCATTTTCAGATGATGGATTGAACAGTGCTCTGTAAGATGTTCAGAGGTTGGGATATTTTTTTATAACCTAACCCTGTTTTACACTTCTTCACAACTTTATCCCTGACCTGTCTTGTGTGTTCTTTGGTTTTTGTGATGCTGTTTGATCACTTATGTTCTCTAACAAACCTCTTAAGCCTTTACAGAACAACTGTAGTTGTATTGAGAATACATAAGAGTACAGGGGGCTGAATACAATTGCTTGCCACACTTTCTGGATTTGTATTTATTTAAAAAAAATTAAAACCATGTGTGTGGTCGATCACATAAAATCCCATTAAAATACATTTTAGTTTGTGGGTGTAATGTGTAAAATGTGGATAGGTTCAAGGTGTATGAATACATTTTCACGGTACTGTAAGTGCCTTTTTTCTTTAGTCTAAGCACTTTTGGCATCATAAATAAAATTACTATGGGGGTTGGATAATCTTTTTAGGGACATGAATAACTGGCCCTAAAAGTGAAATAGAATCCTTATGTGATTTTGTAAGAGTGCAATATGTTAGCAATTATTCTATGGTATTATATAAACTACTACTGCACTATGAAAATGATATATATCATCTCGGTTAATTCAAAATTTAACTTCTATTTTCACAAACTGCTATGAATGTAAACCATTTACTATTGTATTGCATAGTAAAGAATTTCACTTGAGAGCAGAAAATGTCATTAATCTCCATTTGGTGTTGGGTAAATAAAGTTTATTTTTTATGATGTATACTTGTCATGGGTCTTTGGGTCTTTAAGCGATTGTTTATATATATATATATATATATATATATATATATAATTTGTCTCAAGCGACTATATATATTTTCTTATTACTTAATATTCCTTTTGATTCCAGAGTATTTCTATGAAATTCCAAATTGTCTTTGAAAAGAATAAAGTCTTCCACATCTATATGTGAATTTTTATAAGTAGAAAATAGTGTACTGCTCAGATCATTCAGGTAGTAGCAAAAAGAGAATACCTTGCACCCTTATCAAATACTTTCAAAATCAGATGTTCTTATCACTCAGTAAAGGGACTTGTTCACAAATGGAGTTACTTTGAAATACAGTAGGTCTTAAAAAATGTCTACTATAATTTTTTTTTAGTATAACTCCTTTCTCTGATGATAATTAGATGACTGCTGAAATGTCAGGAAGTGTCAGTCTTTTATGAGGCTGGGTGGCTAGAGTAAAAACTGTAAGGTTTCAGTATTATATATAAATATTGATAAAGACATTGAGATTTTGAAAAAAAAAAACATTTCTAAGGGTCATATGTATGGAATTTTCTGACCATACATGTCCTTCAACAAGATTCTGACTTCCTGTAGCCACCACTAGGGGGCCTTGCGATTATGCTATTGTGAACAGATTCCAAAAAAAGAAACCTTTATTATATATGTTTAATATTCCTTGTAACTAAACTTTTCCATTTAATGAATGGCTGACATGATGGTTAAAGTTTCTGTATTTCTTTTTGTTACTTTTTGTTCAACACTTTATAAGCATAAATTTTAACTGGGCGTATTGGGCACAGGGACATATGTTAGTGTTAAATTTGCTTATCAATGAAAAATACAGTATTCTTAAAGTACCAGAGCCACTGGAGGGGTTGAAAGGGCCTTGTGGATCTGATGCAGAGTGTATAAAACTTAATAGTTATCTAAAACAATGCTAACCCTGCAACCAGCCAAATCTTCGAGTTTGTAGATTCAAGCAGGGCCAGCATAAGTTTATAAGAGTTACAGCAGACATACAGCTGAGCAGCCAAATAAACAACCAGATTTAAAAGGGCAACTGGTGTACATTGACAATGCGTACAAGAGAACAAGATATCTAAAGGATTATTAAGAATTGCAAGGTAGACTGTTTAGAGCAGTTCTTTTATGTGGTAGTTTAGTTCATGCAACTTTTGGATGCAGCTACATTATCTCTTTTATTTTGAATTCACTCCTGGTTTTGACTTCCAAAACTGCATGCAGAAACCTGACCACGTGGCTATACCCTTAGGCCTCTTTCACATGGGTGTCGCGTGTGAGGGCCTGATAAGATGCGGGTGTGTCGCGGGAAAATGCATGATTTTTACGTATGAGTACAAAGCGTTTTAATGCGTTTTGCACGTACGTGAGAAAAATCGGTATGTTTGGTGCCCAAACCCGGACTTCTTCACAGAAGTTCAGGTTTGGGTTAGGTGTTGTGTAGATTTTATTATTTTCCCTCATAACATGGTTATACAGGAAAATAATAGCATTCTTAATACAGAATGCTTAGTAAAATAGGGATGGAGGGGTTAAAAAAATAATAATAATAATTTAACTCACCTCATCCACTTGTTCGCACAGCCCGGCTTCTTTTCTGTCTTCTTCTTTGATGACCAGGAGGAAAAGGACCTGTGGTGACGTCACTGGGCTCATTACATGGTCCATCACATGATCCATTTTCACTTTTTTTTTGGGGGGGGCAACTGGTATATCACACCAGTAGAAATTATTTGTTCCAATGTCATTTGTCACTATCTGTAGCTGAGGTAATGCAGCTAAACCGCAAACAAATGCTGCACTACCCAAATGCACTATATAGAAAGTATATTATTGGTATATAATACCCTCCACTATGCAATAGCTGGGGCTGCAATGCCATATAGCAAGGAACAGGGAGCAGGTCACCTCCTAATGTAACCCTGAGCCCTCCCTAGATTCCTAGCGCATGAGCCGCCTCAGAAGGTAAGGGGACTCATGCTCACCAACCTAGGACCCTGCTATCCTTGCTACGCCCTAGGCCTAATGACAGGACAGAGACTACCTGTGCATCCACGACACAGATGAAAGGCGTCTCCAGAGGCCCAGTAGCAGACAGGATGCAAGACTATGGGTGAAGCAGTACGGCAGGTAAGTCCCACAGCAACAAAACAATGCTATCAACACTTACCTGCTGCAGCCGAGATGGACGGAGGCTCCAGGCTGGGAAACCAACAGTCTTGCCTTCGCTTAACCCCTCCGGGAAAGCACGCCCCTTCCGGAGCCGTCACACACCACAATCAAACCTCCAAACCCACACCATAACTACATACACCAGGTGGGGGGAGGAATGACAGAAACACACCGGAGGGGACAACAGACACAGCAAAGGAAACATACATTGCCCGAGGCAACCGCATGCATTGACAGTGAGCCGCCTAGCAACAAGCTCAGGCTGCTACACTGCCAACAACACCACATTGCCAGCGGCAACCGCACGTGAGGCTACCAACTAACAGCTCTCACCTGTGGTAAACAACCAACCTGGCCACTGGCAACTGCATGCGGCACTAAGCGTCACGACCATGTCCATAGTCGTGGCACAGGTCCACTGAACAAGGGAGATCTCCGTCCAACCCAAAATAAAAAACATGGTACCTGTGGGAGCCCTCTGAACCACTTGCTGTTAAAAGATTGGCCAAAGGAACTAGAATGGGCAGATCAGCATTGTAATGTGGTCTCATACTTAAAGATGGGACTAATGGACAGCAAAAAATGATAGCAACACTGAAAAATAAAGAGATAGGGTCAAGTTGTTTCATAAATGTTGATTTTGTGCTTCGGTTATAGTATGTGGTGGGCCTGTGGAGTGAGCCATATGGTGAGCCCTGCAATAGAAGCTAGACTGGGAATCTAGTTTAACAGTGCTTGAATGCAATCCATAAGGAGGGATGGTGATAGAGTTAAAGAGGTGCTGTTTTTTGAGGAAAAAACGAAGTGGAGTAGTAGAAATCAAGTTTACTTGGAGATGGACCAAAAGAATAGTCCAACCAAGGGAGTTGGGAGTATGGTCAAGTTAGACATTATACCCTCCTCTTAATTGCCATCCAAAGGAAATTAAACTGAACGTCCTGTGGCTGACAGGCAAGCTACAGAGAAGGATGCATATCTATGCATCCCTCCCCAGTTAGATACAAAAGACTTGGTTGGAGAATGCTCTGTCATTACAGCCAAGTTGAACTATCCTGTTTACTGCACACTGGATTCTAAGTGAATATCTTGGCCAAAACAGTATTTGAGATACACTTCTTCCTTTGTACAAGGGGAGTGCAAGTTGTGTGTGTGTGTGTGTGTCTCACAGCTGCAAATAACCTATTAATTCCTATCATGGGGGTGATGCAAGTGAATGTTTCAATCTAGGGCTGAGATCTTAGCAAGAAGGGAGAGATAGTGATAAAGAGTTTGATGAACTCTAATGGATGAACAATTTGCAAAAAGTAGATGGATTAATGGCAATAGAATTGGGAATTGCTTGAGAAAGGGGCTTGGCTTCTGAAATGTTGCAGGTGATTAGTGATGAGTGGCAGGTCCCATATTAGAATTTGCGATATTTCACAAATATTTAGTCAAATATTCATGATATATTCGCTATATTCGTGAATTTGTTATATTCGTGATATTTTTTTACACTCGCTAATTTGTCATTGAAATATTCGTGTACGCATGCGCGGGCGTGTTTTAGTCTCGCAAGCGTTTTCAAAGATTTGTTTGTGAAGTAAAAGTATTCTCGAAAAAATGTTCGGGAGCATTTTCACAGACGCCGAGCTAGATGTCATCATCACTGTAAGTAATTAAACTTTATAGCACTGTAAAATAGTATAACATGCTTATTATTTAAATGTATTTAACTATTTATATGCTGCTAAAGTAATCCTAAATATTCGTGATCTCGAAAAAAAATTGTAATATTTTTCGGAATACATACAAATTGACATTTGACTTGTTTGTGATTCACAACGATACTTATTGCCCCAAATCATTAATATCTACTCAAACAAAATACAATGTCAATTTGTATGTATTCCGAAAAATATTACAACGATTTTTCAAAATCACGAATATTTAGGAAAACTTTATCTGACATCACACCACTATGTCTGTAGCATGTATGTATGGATAGCAGATAAATATCCATTTTCCTTCCCCACAAGTCTTAGAAGTTTAGTAGCAAATCTTGAAATTTTTCCAAAATTTTCAAAAACCCAATTTTTAGGGACCAGTTCAGGTCTGAAGTCACTTTTCGAGGCTTACATAATAGAAACCACCCGAAACCCCATTCTAGAAACTACACCCCTCAAGGTATTCAAAACTGATTTTACAAACTTTGTTAACCCTTTAGGTGTTCCACAAGAATTAATGGAATATAGAGATACAATTTAAAAATTTCACTTTTTTGGCAGAATTTCCATTTTAATATTTTTTAAACTTTTACAAAGCAAGGGTTAACAGCCAAACAAAACTCAATATTTATTGCCCGGATTCTGTAGTTTACAGAAACACCTCATATATGGTCGTAAACTGCTGTATGGGCACACGGTAGGGCATAGAAAGAAAGGAATGCCATACGGTTTTTAGGAGGCAGATTTTGCTGGACTGTTTATTTTTTTACACCATGTCCTATTTGAAGCCCCCCTAATGCACCCCTAGAGTAGAAACGCCATAAAATTTACCCCATATAAGAAACTACACCCCTCAAGGTATTCAAAACTGATTTTACAAACGTTGTTAACCCTTTAGGTGTTCCACAAGAGTTATTGGCAAATGGAGATGAAATTTCAGAATTAAATTTTTTGGGCAAATTTTCAATTTTAATCCTTTTTTTTCAGTAACAAAGCAAGGGTTAACAGCCAAACAAAACTCATTATTTATGGCCCTGATTCTGTAGTTTACAAAAACACCCCATATGTGGTCTTAAACTGCTGTACGGGCACACGGCAGGGCGCAGAAGGAAAGGAATGCCATATGGTTTTAGGAAGGCAGATTTTGCTGGACTGTTTTTTTTGACACCATGTCCCATTTGAAGCCCCCCTGATGCACCACTAGAGTAGAAACTCCCATAAAAGTGACCCCATTTTAGAAACTATGGGATAGGGTGGCAGTATTGTTGGTACTAGTTTAGGGTACATATGATTTTTTGGTTGCTCTATATTACACTTTTTGTGAGGCAAGGTAACAAGAAATAGCTGTTTTGGCACAGTTTTTTTTGTTATTTACAACATTCATCTGACAGGTTGGATCATGTGATATTTTTATAGACCAAGTTGTCACGGATGCGGCGATACCTAATATGTATACTTTTTTAATTTTATTTATGCAAGTTCTACACAATGATTTCTTTTTTGAAAAAAAAAAAAATTCATGTTTTAGTGTTTCCATAGTCTTTTGGGCGATTACCTTAGGTACCATATGATTGGGTCTCCTAGGCAACTGTTAGCGTCTGCATTGAAACAGGGATATTGTGCTGCATTGAAACAGGGATCAGAAGTATTGATGAGCGGGAGGTGCTTTAATAAAATTAAAGTTTTACAAAAAAATGAAAAGTTTTAAGTAAAAAAAAAGCGTCCTTTTACAAAAATACAGTTAAAAAAAAATTGTAAAAAATAGGGAAAATACATATAGACATATTAGGTTTCGTCGCGTCCGTATCGACCAGCTCTATAAACATATCACATGACCTAACCCCTCAGATGAACATCGTAAAAAACAAAACTGTGCTAAATTAAAAAAAATTGTCACCGTACATCACAAAAAGTACAACAGCAAGCGATCAAAAAGGTGTATGCTCACCAAAATAGTACCAATCTAATCATCACCTCATCCAGTAAATAGTGAGCCCCCCCAAAAAAAGAAACTATGGCTCAGAATATGGAGACACTAAAAAATATTTTTTTTGTTTTAAAAAGCTGTTATTGTGTAAAACTTACATAAATAATAAAAAAGTATACATATTAGGTATCGCCGCGTTCGTATCGACCGGCTCTATTAAAATATCACATGACCTAACCCATTAGGTGAACACCGTAAAAAATAAAAAATAAAAACTGTGCTAAATAAACAATTTTTTTTCACCTTACATCACAAAAAGTGTAATAGCAAGCGATCAAAGAGTCATATCCATCCCAAAATAGTGCCAATCAAACCGTCATCTCATACCGCAAAAAATGAGACCCTACCTAAGATAATCATCCAAAAACTGTAAAAAAAAACTATGGCTCTCAGAATATGGAGACACTAGAACATGATTTTTTTTGTTTCAAAAATGATATTATTGTGTACAACTTACATAAATAAAAAAAAGTATACATATTAGGTATCGCCGCGTCCGTATTGACCGGCTCTATAAAAATATAAAATGACCTAACCCCTCAGATGAACACCGTAAAAAAAAAAAAATGTGCTAAATAAACAATTTTTTGTCACCTTACATCACAAAAAGTGTAATAGTAAGTGATTAAAAAGTCATATGCACCCCAAAATAGTGCCAATCAAACCATCATCTCATCCCACAAAAAATGAGACCCTACCTAAGATAATCGCCCAAAAACTGAAAAAACGATGGCTCTCAGACTATGGAGACACTAAAAACATAATTTTTTTGGTTTAAAAAATGAAATAATTGTGTAAAACCTGCATAAATAGAAAAATTGCATACATATTAGGTATCGCCGCATCCGTGACAACCTGCTCTATAAAAATACCACATGATCTAACCTGTCAGATGAATTTTATAAATAACAAAAAAAAAAACTTGCCTCACAAAAAGTGTAATATAGACCAACCAAAAATCATATGTACCGTAAACGAGTACCAGCAAAACTTCCACCCTATCCCGTTGTTTCTAAAATGGGGTCACATTTTTGGAGTTTCTACTCTAGGGGTGCATAAGCGGGGCTTCAAATGGGACATGGTGTCAAAAAAAAACAGTCTAGCAAAATCTGCCTTCCAAAAACCGTATGGCTTTCCTTTTCTTCTGCACCCTGCCGTGTGCCCGTACAGCAGTTTACGACCACATATGGGATGTTACTATAAACTACAGAATCTGGGCCATAAATATTGAGTTTGGTTTGGCTGTTAATCCTTGCTTTGCAACTGGAAAAAAATTATTAAAATGGAAAGTCTGCCAAAAAAGTGACATTTTGAAATTGTATCTTTATTTTCCATTAATTCTTGTGGAACACCTAAAGGGTTAACAACGTTTATAAAATAAGTTTTGAATACCCTGAGGGGTGTAGTTTATAGAATGGGGTCATTTTTGGGTGGTTTCTATTAAATAAGCTTCACAAAGTGACTTCAGACCTAAACTGGTCCTTAAAAAGTTAGTTTTAGAAAATGTCTGAGAAATTTCAAGATTTACTTCTAAACTTCTAATCCTTGTAACGTCCCCCAAAAATAAAATGTTGTTATTAAAATGATCCTAACATGAATTAGACATATGGGAAATGTAAAGCAATAACTATTTTTGTAGGTATTTATATGTATTCTAGAAGTAGAGATTTTGAAACTTAGATATTTGCTAATTTTTTAAAATTTTGGGCAAATTTTGTATTTTTTTTATAAATAATTTTTTTTTTTTTACTCGTGTGACCTTAGAAGCCTTTAGTAGGTATGGCTGCGATTGGCCAGTGCAGCATGTGACCCAGCCTCTATATAAGCTGGAGTCACGTAGCACCGCATGTCACTCAGCTCTTACTAGTGTAGGGAGAGGATGCTGCTTCTGTGAGGGAGAGAATAGGAAAGAATCTGATATCAGAACTTGTTAACTCTGCGATCTACAGCGATTTTTTTTGTGGGTGCAATGCAACATTTTTGTACCCTGCCTTTAGCCCAGTGACACAGAAAAATATGTTTTATCCCTCTCTTAGGTGGGCATCGGCGGCCATTTTGTGCAAGTTCAGTGCACCAGCACTGCATATGTGCCAGGGGCAATAATTTAATCCTGTTCTTTTAGTTCAGTGGGCAACATATACCCATTTTTTAAGTGCACCTGCACTGCATATGTGCCAGTTGAAGGGAAAATAATATAGGTAATCCATCTGTGAGTTCAGGGACCCAGGAAGTAACATATTAACATGTACATCTGTAAAGTACCCCTGTGCTGCATATGAGAGTGTAATCAATTCAGTAAATCCATCTGTTAGATTCTGGGGGGACAAATTAAATTCTTTTTGCTAAAAAGTTCATTTGCGCCCTGCACTGCATTTGTGATAGTGAAAGAAAATCTCTTTCATTTGTGGGTGAAAAAATCATAACTTTTTTCATATCTTTGCGGCCTGCACTGCAAATCTGATAGTGAAATATAATCAGTGAATACAACTTGGACATTGTGGGTGAAAAAAACAATTTTTTTTGGCCATAAAGTACCTTTGCGGCCTGCGCTGCATATCTGACAGCCAGGCAAATAAAAACTGTAAATCAATCTGTAGGATTTTGGGGTGACATTTTCACGGTTATCAGGCCAGTCATTTACAAGTGGCTTGGAGCGTGGGTTCCTGCACCAACATAGGCCAGGTACACAATTGTCCAACCAGGGCACATATG
The DNA here is from genome assembly GCF_014858855.1 of Bufo gargarizans. Taxonomy (NCBI): domain Eukaryota; kingdom Metazoa; phylum Chordata; class Amphibia; order Anura; family Bufonidae; genus Bufo; species Bufo gargarizans. The sequence goes on along the minus strand of NC_058082.1, from coordinate 429,698,072 downwards.
CATTACATAATTTTTACACCCCGGACACAGAAAGATAATTTATCTGTCTGCTCATTCTGTGGCTGACCTAAAAAACAGCAATTTTTTGGGTGGGCACAATGCAACATCTAAAATACATATTAATAATGTAATACTTAATCCGTCTGTTAGTTAGGTGGGCGACAAACCAATTTTTGTGTGAAGTACACCTGTACCTGAATATGTGCCAGGGACAATAATATAGTCTGTGAGTTCAGGGGTTGACATATTTGCATTGTTGAAAGTTTTATACCCCTGCTCTACATAAATGTAAAAAAAAATATCTGTTACATTGTTGAGTGACATTAACCCATTTTTGGCTGTTTTAAACCCCTACTCTACATAGCAGACAGGGAAATAATAAAAAAAAAATTATCTGTTACATTGTTGAGTGACAGTAACCCATTTTTGGCTGTTTTAAACCCCTACTCTACATAGCAGACAGGGAAATAATTTTAAAAAATTCATCTGTTCCATTGGTGGGTGACATTAAACCATTTTTGCCATTAAAAAAACCCTGCTCTGCATAGGTAACAGGGACTTAAATTTCTAAAATTTGTCTGCTCCATTGGTGGGTGACATTAACCCATTTTTGCTATTGAAAAACCCCTGCTCTGCATAGGTGACGGGGACCGAAATTTCTAAAATTCGTCTGATCCATTGGTGGATGACATTTACCCATTTTTGCTGTTGAAAAACCCCTGCTCTGCATAGGTGACAGGGACTGAAATTTCTTAAAATCGTCTGTTCCATTGGTGGGTGACATTAACCCATTTTTGCCATTGAAAAACTCCTGCTCTGCATTGCTGACAGGGAACAAAATTTAGTAAAAACGTCTGTTACTTCGGTGGGTGACTGCAAAAAATGAGGAGAGTGTCAAAAAGGGACGTGGCCCTGGTCGTGGTGCTGCTGGTGTTGGTGGAGCTCCTGTGGCAGGGAGAGGACGTGGTCGAACTGTGCCAGCTACACGCCCAAATAAAACCCTTTCCTCAGGTGCGCGTAGGCGACAGAGCCTTTAGCGTTATTTAGTAGGCCTGAATGCCTCTCTACGAATGGTGAGGCCAGAACAAGTACAGGCGATAGTAGATTGGGTGGCTGACAGTGCCTCCAGTTCCTTCACATTGTCTACCACCTAGTCCCCTGCTGAAAGATCAGAGTTGGCACCTACAGCCCATGGCCATCAGTCTTTCACCTCACCCCCTTGCAAATCAGCCAAGCAGTCTAAGCCCTAAGTCATGCAGCAGTCTCTTATGCTTTTTGATGACTCTGCTAGCAGGGTTTCCCTGGGCCATCCACATAACCCTGCCCCAGAAGTGGAAGAGATTGAGTGCACCGATGACCAACCACTTATGTTTCAGGATAAGTACATGGGAGGACCACCACAGCACGTCTCGGATGATGATAAAACACAGGTGCCAACTGCTGTGGCTTTCTGCAGTGTGCAGACCGACAAGGAGGGCAGGGGTGAAGACTGGGAGGAAGATGATGTGGAGGACGATGAGGATCTAAGGGATCTAGATGTAGAGGATGATGAGGATCTAAGTGCAAAGCATGAGCTGCAGTGGAGTATATCACAAACGTACCTGTATGCATACACATACCACGCGTGACAAGGGGTGGTTACCTTCCGGTAACCCTTTATAGATACAATTCGGTATACTGCCACCACGTGTTTTAACGGCACACAAACCGACTACTAGTCACTCACCCTCACACAGATCAGGGAATGAACCAGCTATCGCTTGCTGACCGATCGCAATCGTTTAGCCAAGCAACAATCAAAATCACCTTTCTCACACAAAATGGTAACGTTACTCTCTTCAGAGACAGGATTTGTTAATTCCTTTGCTTAGAACACGGAAGACTTAGCAAATAAGATTTTTCAATCTTTTAATAAAAGGTGAAAGGAAAAACAGTGCATATATACATTTACATAAAGATGACTATTTTAGATAATAATAATTGAAGGTAATAGTAATTCACGACAATTAAAATAAAAGGGATAATGGATGAAAAGTATACTTAGGTTCCTCTGTTTCAGTCCTTGAAGCCGTTGTGCAATCCGATTGGTATAATATCAATGGACACTGAGCACTGACATTTAGAATGCGATACGGGGGGCGTGGCCTGGAGCACACCAGAAGCAGACGCATGTTTCTGTAGCTCCGCTTCTTACAGTCACAAAGCGGCTCACAGGATCCCTCTCAGAAGCTATTACTAGCCTACCTTCTCCTCCGATACCTGCAGGATTGAACCTGTCATGCTCAAGATGCCGAGGGGCAAAAGGAGACCGGGAACCCCTGCTAAACTCACAAGTTTCTTCAGTCCGGCATCGCTCCAAAATGGCGCCGGCGCGCAGGAACCTTCATCTCCCACGAGTGAGGAAGCTGCTCCTGCTTTTGGATCTCTCCGCAGCTCACCAACTGACAGCTCACCGTCCTATGCATCGCACAGAACACAAGGCAAGTCGCATCCCTCCTCTCTATCCCCTGCACACCCAGACCCTTTGGGCACAGGGAAGACCCATAACGCAGACCCTATTACTTTTGATGCCATGAAAGAGCTTTTGTCTGATTTAAAATCTTCATTCAACAATGATCTTAAGACAGCTCTCTCTTCATTAAAGGCAGATATCAATGCCATAGGGGACCGCACTGCTCATCTTGAAGAGAAAATGGAGGAGTTTACAAATGCACATAACTGCCTTGTAGATGCCCACAATTCTACCGAAGATGACATAGCTGCTATTAAATTAAAATTAGCAGACATTGAAGACAGATCAAGAAGGAATAATATCCGTTTTAGGAATATTCCAGAAACAATTCAAGATGAACAATTGCAGGACTATTTGATTGATTTATTCTCGGCTCTGCTACCTCAAGCCTCAAATACAGATCTACTAATAGACAGAGTCCATAGACTTCCTAAACCTAAATCTATTCCAGCCTCCCTACCCAGGGATACTATAGCAAGGATCCACTACTTCCATATTAAGGATTCAATCCTCAAGGCTGCAGCCAAGAAGCCAGACCTCCCTGAACGGTTCCAGGAAATCTCACTTTTCACTGACCATTTACCTGCTACTCTTGCCAGACGCAGGGAATTCACTAAAATTACACAATCACTAAGAGAGCAAAAAATTCTCTACAAGTGGGGCTTCCCAGTGAAACTCATAGTTTATTACAATGGCCGTACTACGGTATTAACGTCACCTAAAGAAGCTATGAACTTTCTATCCAAGAACGCTCTTTCCAAAGATTCAGAAGAACCACGAAGCCCTCCAAAGAAAAAACACCACACACTGGCCCAGGAATGGACAGTAGTAGGTTCTCCTAAGGCTAATATCTCTCCTAGATAAACAGCTACTTTAATCCTGGCTAGTAACTAAATAGATGTTCTAATTTCAGTCTACCTAAACAGTTCCAGACTGACGTGAAAATGTTAGAAGCAAATCCCTCTAACTTTCATCTCCACCCCCCACGTTATGATAGCGGCCTGGGGTCGCTTTGGTTCACTTAGAACCGGACTTTACTATCTCACTTTCACACTTTTTATGTTTTTTGTTTTACTTCTGTTGAAATCCATTTGTTTGTGGTACTTTGGTAACTTATGGAAATTTTCACCTTTCCAGGTACACTCTATATTAGATCTCCTCTGCGCATTTCCTTCCTCTAATGCATTATGGTCTTACAAATTGCCTCCTTAAATGTCAAGGGCCTTAATAGCCCAGCCAAACGGTCTTTTCTATGGAAGGAAACCCACAGACTGGGATGTGATATACTCTGCGTTCAAGAAACGCATTTAAACGAAGCAGACAGCTCCAGACTCAGCCACAAGGACATCCCTACTATTCTATTCTCTCATGCCGTTAACAAAAAAAGAGGTGTTCTAATAGCTGTTAAAAAATCCATTGCCTTTCAAACTCTATATCTAGACATAGATCCTATGGGTAGATTTATTATTGTTTCATGCCTAGTTAATAATGCACCCTATACTATTGTGTCTTTATATGCCCCTAACTCTAGAACTTTAAGTTTTATTAGGTCTATCTTGGAGTCTGTCTCAACCCAAAGGAAAGGTTCCATCATCATCTGTGGAGATTTCAACATGGTAATGGACCCTCGTATTGACAAATCTTCACCTGTAAGTAAAAAAGACAATTACAAACTCAAAGATCTATGTCACAGAGAGGAGCTGTTTGATGCATGGAGGTCGCTTCATGCCTCTGAAACAGATTACTCCTTTTTCTCCAACCCACACAACTCATATTCCCGGATAGACTTCTTTTTGGTTGACAAATGGCTACTCCAAAAAGTGGTGGACTCCAAGATAGGCCTGATTACTTGGTTAGATCATGCCCCTATTACCATATCCATTCAAGAAGAATTCAACATCAAACACTCTTCTCCATGGAGGTTAAACAACCTCTTACTATCTAACAAACATTACAAGGAATTAATTTCAAAGGCGCTAGAAGAGTTTTTCCAACTCAACGCCAGCCCAGAAATTAGTCCAACAACACTGGTGCGCTCACAAAGCGGTAATAAGAGGACTTTTTATTAAATATGCCTCAGAAGAGAAGAAGAAAAGAATGTCTAAACTAGATGAATTACACAAAAAACTTAGATCTTTGGAAACAGGAAACCAAAAATCCCCCACTCCTCTTATTTCTCAAAAAATCATCAGTACTAGACATGAGATATATCTCCTGATGCAAAATAACTTTGAAAGACACCTCAGACAATCTAAAGCACAATTCTACAGACAAGGTAATAGAGCGTCTAAAATGTTAGCAAACAAACTCAAAAATAAAGCAGCAAATACCCGTATTCCCTTCCTGTGGTCCTCTAATAAGAACAAAATAATTAACCCCCTTAAAATCGCCGAAGAATTCGCCAATTATTACCACTCCCTATACAACTTAAAAGATGACCCTAATTCCCATCAACCAACCGCAGAGGATATTAACTCTTTCTTAAACAATATATCTTTGCCCCTACTTTCCCCATCTCAACTAACACTTTTAAATAAACCCATTTCTTCACAAGAAATACTTGATACAATCTCCACTCTTAAAATAAATAAATCTCCCGGCCCAGACGGCTTTATAAATGAATATTACAAATCTTTTTCCCATATCTTGACTCCCCATTTACTATCCTGCTTTCATCATATGATGCTAGATAAAGGCATTCCCACAGAAATGCTCCAAGCAATTATAATCACATTACCCAAACCTGGAAAAGCTCCCAATATCCCAGCCAATTTTAGACCTATTTCCCTCCTAAACACTGATTTAAAATTATTTTCCAAAATCCTAGCTAACCGCCTGGCTGACATACTACCAAGTCTGATAGACTCTGACCAAGTAGGCTTTGTCAAACACCGACAAACATCAGATGGGACAAGGCGTTTCCTTAGATCTGATTGAAATAGCCCATACCCGTCGGACGCCTTCCATGCCCCTTCATTGGATGCGGAGAAGGCGTTCGACAGGGTTCACTGGGGATTTCTTGGTTCTGTCCTGAAGAAATTTGGATTTTATGGCCCCTTATTATCTGGTATTCTAAACCTATATTCCTCTCCCAAAGCTTTTACTCTTCTGGATTTAAATCCCCTTTGTTTTCCATTTCAAATGGCACAAGGCAAGGCTGTCCCCTTTCCCCTTTAATCTTCGCCTTATTAATGGAACCACTTGCTACCCATATTAGATCATCCCCCCATATCACTGGTATCTCAACATTAGGGAAAGACCACCGCATAGGCTTATTCGCAGATGATGTTCTTCTGTTACTATCTAACCCAGCCACCTCTCTTACTCACACGTGTGATTTACTCTCATCTTTTACAAAGGCTTCCTATTATAAAATTAATACTACAAAATCTCAAATACTAAACTTGAGAATCCCGGTAAAAACTGTAAATTCCTTAAAACTAGCATTTCAATTCAACTGGGTTAAAAAGTCTATCCCTTACCTAGGAATCAACCTAACAGCTATTCCGAGTGAATCATTCGCCCTTAACTATATCCCCTTATTTCAAGACATCAAGTCCTAACTGTCTAGTTTTAAATCCCAAGGTATTTCCTGGTTAGGCAAAATCGCTGTAGTTAAAATGACCATCCTGCCTAAAATCCTTTACTACTTCAGAAACTTACCTATCCCAATTCCCATTAAATACCTTAAGGACTTGCAAAAATCCCTTCTACATTTTATATGGGGAGGCAAACACATTAGAATAAAAGCAGATATATTATACCTTACAAAAAAAGAAGGCGGCTTGAATTGCCCTTCAATCATACAATACTATAGAGCTGCAATTTTAGACCAACTTAAACACCTATGGCACAATAACCAACAAAAAGAATGGTCTCGTATCGAAAAACTTTCTCTTGGGAAATATTCCTTAAGTGATCTTCTTACAGCCATGTCTCTCTTTAATTTTACTCTGAATAGTACTTTGTCCACCTATATCCCAGATCTGGATATCTCAACTTGGAAAAAGAATGGCTTATATTACATCAATGACCTCTTCACAAATAATATTCTGAAACCTTTTTCGGAACTCTCTCAGCATTATGGTCTCCCTTCAAAGGAATTTTATAAATATCTCCAAATCAGGCATGCTCTCGCTAATTCCATTTTTACACAACCTCTTAGACCTAATAGTGACAACCCATCCTCAATCCATTTCACAAAATGGCTTCTTAACCATAACGTTAATAGCAAAGGGATATCCAGATCATACAAAGTTCTCACTATTCCTTTAGTAGATCCCCTACATTCTATTAAGTCTAAATGGTCTCATGACCTTTCCATTGACCTTTCTACAGAGCAATGGTCATCTGCGTTTGACGCAGTCTTCAAACTGTCCAGATGTATCTCCCACTTAGAGACATCTAGGAAAATTCTATACAGATGGTATTATCACCCGTCGAAACTGAATAGAATATTCCCAGATACCACCTCGGAATGTTGGAAGTGTGGTCACCCACAAGGATCTTTCCTACATTGCTGGTGGGAGTGCCCCCGGATTAATTCTCTCTGGCTCCGATCATTTAGTACCTTTTCAAGAGCTTGTCAATTTCCAATCGTACCTTCGCCACAACTGGCACTCCTTTTCATTGGTATTGAGACAATTCCCTTTGAATTCAGAACGGTCTTTGGTCATATTTGTATTGCAACTCGCCATTTTATTGCCATCCACTGGAAATCCAACCAGATTCCTAGCAACCTTGATGTCATTAAAATGGTCGAAGATAACTGCTGGTATGAAGGTGTAGCAGCTTCTGCTCTTTTTAAAAAGGGGAAATTCTACAAGCAATGGGATACATGGCTGAAAAGCAGCTTTCACACCAATTCCACTATAGCAAACTCTCTAGCCACATAACTAGGCTACAGCTGGTTAATAATAACAGATCACACCCTGCTTATATTGCTTATATTGCTTATATTATTTTGCTAATCTCTAAATCAAGATATAACACGTGCCTGTGATTTTCCTCATCAATGTACCACTTTACGTTACGTTATGTTACGTTACCTTACGTTACCCTACGTTACTGTACTGTATCTAACCTTATTGTTAGCAATACCACTAAATCATTGATCTCCTACGTGAAAACGTACCTTTTTACAAGAGGTTTTATCAGTATATCTGGTTCCTTTATTCTGTATTATGTTATGATCCTATGCCCCCCCTCCCCCCCCACCTCTCCCTTATCCACATCATTACCTCCCTTTTCCGTCCCCCCCCTTTTTATCCCGCCCTCTTCTTCCCTTCCCCCAACCCCCCTCCCCACAATATCCCTTATTCTTTGTATGCAATCAAGTCTTGATTGGTACTGATGTCATTATACTTTAAAATTTTCTGAAAATCCAATAAAATTTCATGTTTCAAAAAAAAAAAAGAATGCGATACAAATCCAGTTGTTAAGGCAAAGCAGGGTTGCCATACAATGCCCTGACAGCATCTTATAACAGTTCTAAAACAGGAGGTGCCAGCAGTTCTGCCCACCAATGGTAAGAACATGTGGGCAGGGTCGAAGGAGGCGCCAGCAAGGTTTATGACCCAGCAAAGATCAGCCCAGAATGTCCTTATTCTGGCTGAGCCCACAGTTTTGTGGAACCACTAAATACAGCTATGACATTCATATATTAATGACCCTTATGATTTTACGAGTCTCACAAGACCAAACCTGACTCTGCTGGGGCTTGTGGTTCTCCAGGACGGCTTAAAGATGGCTTTTCAGCCTTCCAAGGGCACAAGAACATACTGTTTGATATCTCCATGATCGCACTGGCCCACGGAGGTTGAATCCAGCCTTAGCCACTGCAGAATATGCTTACGACCAAAGATATGAAAAATGACTATGTTTTTTTTTTAATTCAACTTATTCTTTATTAAATTTCTCAGAATCAACACAGACAGTACAATGTACACAGCCAATACAGTGGAAGAGAGGAACATAATACATATACAAATTCATCCTCACATATGAGGCCCTGAATATATGAACTGGTTAACATTCTACCATACTAAATTAATTGTCAGTAGAGCCAACCTGCATAAGAAACCCGGAATATACCAAAGAGGGTTACACATCTTCCTCCTTCCGTAAGCAACAAGTCCGCGCCAATCTACCCCCCCCCTTCCCACCCCCGCCCAGGCCGGGGCCACGGCTGTCACAGGCGCGGCGGGAGCTCCCGCCACCATTCCAGTCTAATTCTTCTTATGCCCAATGCGTCATAGGTCCCATCATTCTACGAATGTAATCCCATCCGGGCTGTCCCAGTTGTCTTCAATTATCGGTTCCACTCCAGCCACTCTCCCTCATCTGTCTACAACGTCTGTCCCCTTTAAATTTCATCTCCTCAAATTCCCTGACTCTGTACATTAATCTTTCCCACTCTGCTAGGGTCGGGGCCCTATCTGTGACCCAATTCCTAAGAATCAATACTTTGGCCACCAAAAATCCCTGAAACCATTGCCTCTGGACACTCTTCAGTACACTGGACTTGAGCTCTAGAGGGATTATCCCTAGTATAACAAATTCAAACTTCAGAGGTCGATTATTTTCCTTTAGTAGCTTCATGCCCTGTAATATATTTTGCCAGAATTTTTTTATAGCCGGACAGCTCCATAACATATGGATATATCCAGCCGCAGGGCAAAAGCATTTCAAACAACAGAATTCTTGTTCTTTGTTCCCATGCATTTTGGACAGCAGAGTGATATATACCCGATGTATTATTTTGAATTGTGTCAACCGGTGCTGACGCGAAAGAGAAGCTGTCTTAATATTTTTGTATGCCTCCTGCCACTGTAAAAGGTTCCCCGCACCTAAATCCGCTTCCCATTTAACAACACTCTTAAATTTAAGAACAGTACTTAATTCCTTTCTAAATCTAATATAAATTTGTGAGACCCTAACTTTCTTTCCATATGAGTTATAGCAGAAACATAACAGTGTCTGCATAGTTGGTGTTTGTGAAATTTTGTTTTGCATATATGCGAGTGCAAGTTGAGCATATCGGTAGTGATTTAGTGCCGTAATGGGTGTCTCGTGAAAAATTTCCCCTATAGGTTTTAATTTACCAAAACTGCAAATATGTGACAACATCGTAATCCCTCTTCGTGTCCAATAATTATTGTCATTTAGAGCAAGAAATTTGTTCAGGAAGGGATTATCCCATAGCGGAGTAAATTCCTAGGCATGCGTAATCTGCAAGATGGATTTAATCTTGTTCCACATCCTCTGTAGCATTGAACTTATCGGGCACCCACCTTCAAGTCCAGTTTCCAATTAACTAAAAATATTCAAGATAGGGCGCGTCTGTTGTTTGGCAAAGTATGGTAACAACATACCGTCTCCCGCATTAATGCACCATTGCAATTGAGAGGCGAGATAGTAGCCTTGAAAATATGGCAAACCAAGACCGCCCTCAATTTCCGCCAAAGACAGATATCGTAGCTTAATGCGGACCCTTTTCCTGCCCCATATCAGATCGTTGATCAGTCTGTCAATCCAATTGAAAAAAACATCATCGATCCATAGGGGGCAGGGACCAATCACATACAATATCCAGGGCAACAATATCATTTTGGTCAATGCCATTCTGTTGATCTGTGAAAGAGGGAGTTTCTGCCAAACCCTAATCTTCTCTTTTACTTTGTTTATCAGAGAGGTGATGTTTAATTTGTTATAGTCCCTTACTGAACTGCCTATCTTTATCCCCAAATATACCAAGTGGTCCAATGGAGATATTACTTTTACTTTCAGCGCATTTTTTGGGGGTGAGCGATTCAGAGGAAAGAGGATGGATTTAGACCAGTTAATCTCATATCCAGCCACCCGGCTAAACTCATCTATAATTTGCATGACGCATGGAACACTTCTCCGACCATCATTTAGATACAGCAATACATCGTCCGCATACAAACTGATCTTATCCTCCGCTCCCCTTCCTCAAAATCCCACAATTACCTCATCGGCTCTAATCCTGCAGGCCAGGGGTTCCATAAAAATTACAAAGAGTAATGGAGAGAGTGGACAGCCCTGTCTAGTACCTCGTTGCAAAGAGTAATGGAGAGAGTGGACAGCCCTGTCTAGTACCTCTAATTAATTCTGGCCAGTGGGCTGTTATATAGCATTTTGACCCATTTAACAAAATTTGCCCCCAAATTCATCTTGTACATAGTCTGCCAAAGAAAGGGCCACTCCACCCTGTCGAAGGCCTTAGCGGCATCCAAAGACAGGATGGAGCGGTCCTCCCCCCCCCCCAATATGTACGTTCAGAAAGGCCCGCCGTAAGTTTGTCTGTATTTGGCGTCCAGGGATGAATCCCGTCTGATCTATATGTGCTAGCCCTGCGATTACTTTTTTCAGTCTGTTTGCAAGAACTTTAGCGACAATTTTATAATCCGTATTGAGTAATGATATAGGTCGATAAGACTCGACTATATTACCGTCCTTCCCTTTCTTCAAGATAAGTGTAATTGTTGCTTCCATTAAGGATGGGGGTAGTTTCCCGATAATACCGGATTCATTCAGTACCTCCAGTAGCCCAGGTAACAGGGTCTCCGCATGGCTCTTATATATACCAAACGGAAGACCATCTGAACCGGGGGCCGAGGACCCCTGAATTCCCAGTATAACCTCCCGTAGCTCCTCTAAGAGAATAGGGGAGTTCAGCAGAATCGAGTCTTAATTAGAAAGTACCGGAATTTTAATTTGTTCCAAAAAGTCATCTATGGGGGAGTCTATATTGTTTACCTCAGAGCGGTATAAGTTGTTGAAATATTTTACAAATTCTCCCTCGATTTCCAATGGTTTGTCTAGTTTACGGCCATCGCAAGTCAAGATCTGTCTGCTCCCTGGCTTGGTCTTTTGATTGGATATTATAGAAGCCAGTAGTTTTCCTGGGGTTCCTGTCTCACAGAACTGGTCATATCCTTGAAAGAACAGTTTGTTCTGGGCCTTTTTCGTCATATGTTTTATATAACTGTCATTGGCAATTTTGAGCATGTCCCACGTATTGAGGTAGTTATTTATGCTAATCCTGCCTTCTAGATATCGTACATTTTTTTCCAATCTTTTTTCTTCTTTGAAAAACTCTGTTCTTTTAGATTTGATTATACCATAATATAACCCGCAGAGATATGCCTTCATTGCATCCCACACAAAATGAATGTGGGTTGTGCCGATGTTTTCTCGCCAAAATTGAGTCAACTCCCTGTTTATTTTCCTTTGGTCCTTTATAATAGTTAACCAGTGGGGGTTCAATCTAAAGGGTCTAACACTGGCGGGTTGTCCACCTATTTTAAGGGCCAAGCATATGGGTGAGTGATCTGAGATTCCATGGATCTCATATTTCATTTTGACAATTAGAGCAGACATCTCACTATTAGCCAGGGCAATGTCAATTCTGGACATGGCGCTGTATGTCTTGCTAAAACAAGAGAAAATCTGCTTGTTCCCATACAGCGCCCGCCAGACGTCCACTAACCCTGTTTCCTCACAGAAGTCTCGCAGTAGTGATTGTTTTCTCTGGTTGTGTTTTACTGTGTTAGATATTCTGTCTAAGTCAGGGTTTAGTACGCAGTTAAAGTCCCCGGTTACCAGCACCGGGCACCACTCTTTACTATAGACAAACGTGACCAAATGGTTCAGGACTCTCATAGCAAAGGGAGGGGGGATATACACAAAGGCCAATATACAATTTCGGCCATTCCATCGACCATAGAGAAAGATGTATCTCCCATTGGCATCGATCTGTTGTTCCAAGGGGACGAAGTCCACATTTCTGTGTACATATACACTGACCCCGCGGGAGTATCATGAGAAGCTGGAGTGGAACTGGTGTCCCGCCCATTTTTTTGTTAAGTAAGCGGGGATCTCAGGGGCTGCGTGAGTTTCCAATAGCGCAATTATTGCGGGAAGATGTCGAGAAATCAAGTCGAAAACCATTACCCGCTTTATTCTGTCCCCAAGCCCTCGTACATTCCATGTTAGGACTCTATCATTCATTACGGCTTAAAATAGTCAAAGAGCTCTCCCCCGCCGCCCAGTGACAGCCACGGCCATACCCCAGCAGTACCCCTTACACAGCACCCTCCCACCCCCCAATATGCCCACCCATCCCCACCCCCCCTTTCCCCCAACCTGATTCACTAGTGAGTATCACTCTGTCAACCTCCTACGTTACGCCCATCCGCTGCTGGGCGCCCGGCATACTGTTGGGTACTAAGTTATCCCAACAGATAGCATTGTCTCAAACTCCCAAAATCAATAGGAAACAGATTATCCCACTAAGTTGTTGCCGCCAGTTAGTGATATTATACAATACAAGTTTTTGCAGGCACATGGAACAAAAACCAAAAGAAAAAGAGAGAAGAAAGGGAAAACACCAGCATTAGGGGAAGACAAGTACAGTTGTATCCAAATTTCTGTGGTTTGTTGGAGATCGACCTTCACACCTATATACGGTGTGATTACATTATGGAAGTATCATCACATCGTCCACGGGCTTAATAGGTAGAATACTGTAGTGGTTCAATTAGCAGGTAACCTCTGCGAGACCCCCCACAGAAAACAGTTCCCCACAAATGTTCACTGATCCAATCCGGTATTGCTAAGTGTGATGGGTTAACGGCTACAGGCAGTCCGTAGTACTAATGTAAAAACAAAATGATTGTAACCGCAACATTATCCGGAAGAAAAAAAAAAATACGTGAGTAGGGATGAGCGAACTCGAACTGTATAGTTCGGGTTTGTATCGAATTTTGGGGTGTCCGTGACACGGACCCGAACCCGGACATTTTCGTAAAAGTTCGGGTTCGGTGTTCGTCGCTTTTTTCGCGCTTTTGTGACGCTTTCTTGGCGCTTTTTGAAAGGCTGCAAAGCAGCCAATCAACAAGCGTCATACTACTTGCCCCAAGAGGCCGTCACAGCCATGCCTACTATTGGCATGGCTGTGATTGGCCAGAGCACCATGTGACCCAGCCTCTATTTAAGCTGGAGTCACATAGCGCCGCCCGTCACTCTGCTCTGATTAGCGTAGGGAGAGGTTGCGGCTGCGACAGTAGGGCGAGATTAGGCTGATTAACTCCTCCAAAGCACTTGATTAATTGATCGATCTGCAGCTGTGGATCATTGAGCTGCTGATACTCAATTGCTCACTGTTTTTAGGCTGCCCAAACCGTTTGTCAGTCACTTTTTTCTGGGGTGATCGGCGGCCATTTTGTGTCTTGTGCGGTGCTGCGACCAAGTGCATCCAAGCTGCGACCAAGTGCATTTAACCCTCAATGGTGTGGTTGTTTTTTGGCTAAAGCCTACATCAGGGTGAAGCTGTCACACCAAGTGCATTTAACCAGCAATAGTCTGTTTATTTTTTGGCCATATACTACATCAGGGGCAAGCTGCGCCTGTCACCAAGTGCATTTAACCCTCAATGGTGTGGTTGTTTTTTGGCTAAAGCCTACATCAGGGTGAAGCTGTCACACCAAGTGCATTTAACCAGCAATAGTCTGTTTATTTTTTGGCCATATACTAAATCAGGGGTAAGCTGCGCCCGTCACCAAGTGCATTTAACCAGCAATAGTCTGTTCATTTTTTGGCCATATACTACATCAGGGGCAAGCTGCGCCCGTCACCAAGTGCATTTAACCCTCAGTAGTGTGGTTGGTCAAGCTGTCACACCAAGTGCATTTAACCAGCAATAGTCTGTTCATTTTTTGGCCATATACTACATCAGGGGCAAGCTGCGCCTGTCACCAAGTGCATTTAACCCTCAATGGTGTGGTTATTTTTTGGCTAAAGCCTACATCAGGGTGAAGCTGTCACACCAAGTGCATTTAACCAGCAATTGTCTGTTCATTTTTTGGCCATATATATACTACATCAGGGGCAAGCTGCGCCCGTCACCAAGTGCATTTAACCCTCAGTAGTGTGGTTGGTCAAGCTGTCACACCAAGTGCATTTAACCAGCAATAGTGTGGTTATTTTTTTGGCCATATCCCAGTCTAATTCTGTCACTAAATCCATACCGGTCACCCAGCGCCTAAATACTAGGCCTCAAATTTATATCCCGCTAAATCTGTCGTTACCGCTGTACTGTTGTGGATGGGAAAGTTATTTAGTGTCCGTCAAAGCACATTTTTTGTTCAGGGTTGAAATACAATTCCCAATTTAGCAATTTCATAATTTAGTGGTTTCTGCTATATCAGAGCTATTTGAAATCTATCCCTAAAAGGGTATATAATATTCAAGGTGCACATAGGGTCATTCAGAATAACTTCACACACACGCTACTGTGCATTTCCAAGTCTAATTCTGTCACTAAATCCATACCGGTCACCCAGCGCCTAAATACTAGGCCTCAAATTTATATCCCGCTAAATCTCTCGTTACCGCTGTCCTGTTGTGGATGGGAAAGTTATTTAGTGTCCGTCAAAGCACATTTTTTGTTCTGGGTTGAAATACAATTCCCAATTTAGCAATTTCATAATTTAGTTGTTTCTGCTATATCAGAGCTATTTGAAATCTATCCCTAAAAGGGTATATAATATTCAAGGTGCACATAGGGTCATTCAGAATAACTTCACACACACGCTACTGTGCATTTCCAAGTCTAATTCTGTCACTAAATCCATACCGGTCACCCAGCGCCTAAATACTAGGCCTCAAATTTATATCCCGCTAAATCTCTCGTTACCGCTGTACTGTTGTGGCTGGGAAAGTTATTTAGTGTCCGTCAAAGCACATTTTTTGTTCTGGGTTGAAATACAATTCCCAATTTAGCAATTTCATAATTTAGTGGTTTCTGCTATATCAGAGCTATTTGAAATATATATCCCTAAAAGGGTATATAATATTCAAGGTGCACATAGGGTCATTCAGAATAACTTCACACACACGCTACTGTGCATTTCCAAGTCTAATTCTGTTAGTAAATCCATACCGGTCACCCAGCGCCTAAATACTAGGCCTCAAATTTATATTCAGCTGAATTTGAATACAATACATTGGGCCAAATAATATTTTTGTTGTTGTGGTGAACCATAACAATGAGGAAACATCTAGTAAGGGACGCGGACGTGGACATGGTCGTGGTGGTGTTAGTGGACCCTCTGGTGCTGGGAGAGGACGTGGCCGTTCTGCCACATCCACACGTCCTAGTGTACCAACTACCTCAGGTCCCAGTAGCCGCCAGAATTTACAGCGATATATGGTGGGGCCCAATGCCGTTCTAAGGATGGTAACGCCTGAGCAGGTACAGGCATTAGTCAATTGGGTGGCCGACAGTGGATCCAGCACGTTCACATTATCTCCCACCCAGTCTTCTGCAGAATGCGCACAGATGACGCCTGAAAACCAACCCCATCAGTCTGTCACATCACCCCCATGCATACCAGGGAAACTGGCTCAGCCTCAAGTTATGCAGCAGTCTCTTATGCTGTTTGAAGACTCCGCTGGCAGGGTTTCCCAAGGGCATCCACCTAGCCCTTCCCCAGCGGTGAAAGACATAGAATGCACTGACGCACAACCACTTATGTTTCCTGATGATGAGGACATGGGAATACCACCTCAGCATGTCTCTGATGATGACGAAACACAGGTGCCAACTGCTGCGTCTTTCTGCAGTGTGCAGACTGAACAGGAGGTCAGGGATCAAGACTGGGTGGAAGACGATGCAGGGGACGATGAGGTCCTAGACCCCACATGGAATGAAGGTCGTGCCACTGACTTTCACAGTTCGGAGGAAGAGGCAGTGGTGAGACCGAGCCAACAGCGTAGCAAAAGAGGGAGCAGTGGGCAAAAGCAGAACACCCGCCGCCAAGAGACTCCGCCTGCTACTGACCGCCGCCATCTGGGACCGAGCACCCCAAAGGCAGCTTCAAGGAGTTCCCTGGCATGGCACTTCTTCAAACAATGTGCTGACGACAAGACCCGAGTGGTTTGCACGCTGTGCCATCAGAGCCTGAAGCGAGGCATTAACGTTCTGAACCTGAGCACAACCTGCATGACCAGGCACCTGCATGCAAAGCATGAACTGCAGTGGAGTAAACACCTTAAAACCAAGGAAGTCACTCAGGCTCCCCCTGCTACCTCTTCTGCTGCTGCCGCCTCGGCCTCTTCCTCTGCCTCTGGAGGAACGTTGGCACCTGCCGCCCAGCAAACAGGGGATGTACCACCAACACCACCACCACCTCCGTCACCAAGCGTCTCAACCATGTCACACGGCAGCGTTCAGCTCTCCATCTCACAAACATTTGAGAGAAAGCGTAAATTCCCACCTAGCCACCCTCGATCCCTGGCCCTGAATGCCAGCATTTCTACACTACTGGCCTATGAAATGCTGTCATTTAGGCTGGTGGACACAGACAGCTTCAAACAGCTCATGTCGCTTGCTGTCCCACAGTATGTTGTTCCCAGCCGCCACTACTTCTCCAAGAGAGCCGTGCCTTCCCTGCACAACCAAGTATCCGATAAAATCAAGTGTGCACTGCGCAACGCCATCTGTAGCAAGGTCCACCTAACCACAGATACGTGGACCAGTAAGCACGGCCAGGGACGCTATATCTCCCTAACTGCACACTGGGTAAATGTAGTGGCAGCTGGGCCCCAGGCGGATAGCTGTTTAGCGCACGTCCTTCCGCCGCCAAGGATCGCAGGGCAACATTCTTTGCCTCCTGTTGCCACCTCCACCTTCTCGGCTTCCTCCTCCTCTTCTTCCACCTGCTCATCCAGTCAGCCACACACCTTCACCACCAACTTCAGCACAGCCCGGGGTAAACGTCAGCAGGCCATTCTGAAACTCATATGTTTGGGGGACAGGCCCCACACCGCACAGGAGTTGTGGCGGGGTATAGAACAACAGACCGACGAGTGGTTGCTGCCGGTGAGCCTCAAGCCCGGCCTGGTGGTGTGTGATAATGGGCGAAATCTCGTTGCAGCTCTGGGACTAGCCAATTTGACGCACATCCCTTGCTTGGCGCATGTGCTGAATTTGGTGGTGCAGAAGTTCATTCACAACTACCCCGACATGTCAGAGCTGCTGCATAAAGTGCGGGCCGTCTGTTCGCGCTTCCGGCGTTCACATCCTGCTGCTGCTCGCCTGTCTGCGCTACAGCGTAACTTCGGCCTTCCTGCTCACCGCCTCATATGCGACGTGCCCACCAGGTGGAACTCCACCTTGCACATGCTGGACAGACTGTGCGAGCAGCAGCAGGCCATAGTGGAGTTTCAGCTGCAGCACGCACGGGTCAGTCGCACTACAGAACAGCACCACTTCACCACCAATGACTGGGCCTCCATGCGAGACCTGTGTGCCCTGTTGCGCTGTTTCGAGTACTCCACCAACATGGCCAGTGGCGATGACGCCGTTATCAGCGTTACAATACCACTTCTATGTCTCCTTGAGAAAACACTTAGGGCGATGATGGAAGAGGAGGTGGCCCAGGAGGAGGAGGAGGAGGAGGAGGAAGAGGGGTCATTTTTAGCACTTTCAGGCCAGTCTCTTCGAAGTGACTCAGAGGGAGGTTTTTTGCAACAGCAGAGGCCAGGTACAAATGTGGCCAGCCAGGGCCCACTACTGGAGGACGAGGAGGACGAGGATGAGGAGGAGGTGGAGGAGGATGAGGATGAAGCATGGTCACAGCGGGGTGGCACCCAACGCAGCTCGGGTCCATCACTGGTGCGTGGCTGGGGGGAAAGGCAGGACAATGACGATACGCCTCCCACAGAGGACAGCTTGTCCTTACCCCTGGGCAGCCTGGCACACATGAGCGACTACATGCTGCAGTGCCTGCGCAACGACAGCAGAGTTGCCCACATTTTAACCTGTGCGGACTACTGGGTTGCCACCCTGCTGGATCCACGCTACAAAGACAATGTGCCCACCTTACTTCCTGCACTGGAGCGTGATAGGAAGATGCGCGAGTACAAGCGCACGTTGGTAGACACGCTACTGAGAGCATTCCCAAATGTCACAGAGGAACAAGTGGAAGCCCAAGGCCAAGGCAGAGGAGGAGCAAGAGGTCGCCAAGGCAGCTGTGTCACGGCCAGCTCCTCTGAGGGCAGGGTTAGCATGGCAGAGATGTGGAAAACTTTTGTCAACACGCCACAGCTAACTGCACCACCACCTGATACGCAACGTGTTAGCAGGAGGCAACATTTCACTAACATGGTGGAACAGTACGTGTGCACACCCCTCCACGTACTGACTGATGGTTCGGCCCCATTCAACTTCTGGGTCTCTAAATTGTCCACGTGGCCAGAGCTAGCCTTTTATGCCTTGGAGGTGCTGGCCTGCCCGGCGGCCAGCGTTTTGTCTGAACGTGTATTCAGCACGGCAGGGGGCGTCATTACAGACAAACGCAGCCGCCTGTCTACAGCCAATGTGGACAAGCTGACGTTCATAAAAATGAACCAGGCATGGATCCCACAGGACCTGTCCGTCCCTTGTCCAGATTAGACATTAACTACCTCCCCTTAACCATATATTATTGGACTCCAGGGCACTTCCTCATTCAATCCTATTTTTATTTTCATTTTACCATTATATTGCGAGGCTACCCAAAGTTGAATGAACCTCTCCTCTGTCTGGGTGCCGGAGCCTAAATATATGCCAATGGACTGTTCCAATGTTGGGTGACGTGAAGCCTGATTCTCTGCTATGACATGCAGACTAATTCTCTGCTGACATGAAGACAGATCCTCTGTTACGGGACCTCTCTCCTCTGCCTGGGTGCTGGGCCTAAATATATGCCAATGGACTGTTGCAGTGGTGGCTGACGTGAAGCCTCATTCTCTGCTATGATATGCAGACTAATTCTCTGCTGACATGAAGCCAGATTGTCTGTTACGGGACCTCTCTCCTCTGCCTGGGTGCTGGGCCTAAATATATGCCAATGGACTGTTGCAGTGGTGGCTGACGTGAAGCCTCATTCTCTGCTATGACATGCAGACTAATTCTCTGCTGACATGAAGCCAGATTGTCTGTTACGGGACCTCTCTCCTCTGCCTGGGTGCTGGGCCTAAATATATGCCAATGGACTGTTGCAGTGGTGGCTGACGTGAAGCCTCATTCTCTGCTATGACATGCAGACTAATTCTCTGCTGACATGAAGCCAGATTGTCTGTTACGGGACCTCTCTCCTCTGCTTGGGTGCTGGGCCTAAATATATGCCAATGGACTGTTGCAGTGGTGGCTGACGTGAAGCCTCATTCTCTGCTATGACATGCAGACTAATTCTCTGCTGACATGAAGCCAGATCCTCTGTTACGGGACCTCTCTCCTCTGCCTGGGTGCTGGGCCTAAATATATGCCAATGGACTGTTGCAGTGGTGGCTGACGTGAAGCCTCATTCTCTGCTATTACATGCAGACTAATTCTCTGCTGACATGAAGCCAGATCCTCTGTTACGGGACCTCTCTCCTCTGCCTGTGTGCTGGGCCTAAATATATGCCAATGGACTGTTGCACTGGTGGCTGACGTGAAGCCTGATTCTCTGCTATGATATGAAGACTGATTCTCTGCTGACATGAAGCCAGATTCTCTGTTACGGGACCTCTCTCCTCTGCCTGGGTGCCGGGGCCTAAATATCTGAGAATGGACTGTTCCAGTGGTGGGTGACGGGAAGCCAGATTCTCTGCTATGGGACCTCTCTCCAATTGATTTTGGTTTATTTTTTATTTATTAAATTTTTATTTTTATTCATTTCCCTATCCACATTTGTTTGCAGGGGATTTACCTACATGTTGCTGCCTTTTGCAGCCCTCTAGCCCTTTCCTGGGCTGTTTTACAGCCGTTTTAGTACCGAAAAGTTTGGGTCCCCATTGACTTTAATGGGGTTCGGGTTCGGGACGAAGTTCGGATCGGGTTCAGATCCCGAACCCGAACATTTCCGGGAAGTTCGGCCGAACTTCTCGAACCCGAACATCCAGGTGTTCGCTCAACTCTAATGCCTAATGTTTGGGGCCTTTGGTCCAGTGGCCTACAGTAAAATCTTTATCAATTTACCGCATAATGTACCTCGAGCCACATAATCAGAATTTCTTTTATGTCAGGTGAATGCTCAAATTTTAGGCCCCGTACTCCCATGGCCTAAAATAAAAAATTTCTAGGCTCCGACAGGGCACATTTCAGAGAATTTCCCTTTAAGACGCATAAAAATGTACCCTGATTCAGATACATATTATTTGTTGGAATTTTTGTCATTGATCACCCTCTAGTATGTCACTGTCCATGTTGTGGGACTATTTGTGCACTTCTTCTAAGTATTTGGTGGCTGCAAATATGAGCTGAAGGTTTTTCCGGTTCGCCTGCTATTAAAGTGAATGGGGCACGCCGCAAACTTGCGGTTTGCGAACATTTGATCGCGTTCGTGAACCGTCCCAGCTGTTGTTCGTTGATCAGTGGTCATTGTACAGTGGACACATCCAAAGGGATATTGGGGATCCTTCTCATGCGGGAAATGTGCAGCTTGTAAATATATTGTTTGTTCCACCACTTTCTGTGGCTCCTCTAAGGAGAAAGAATACAAAATTGTTCGTACCGAACTTTAGGATTTTTGGACCCCGGACCCGAACCCGAACATTTCCGTAAAAGTTCGGGTTCGGTGTTCGGCGCTTTCTTGGCGCTTTTTAAAAGGCTGTACAGCAGCCAATCAACAAACGTCATACTACTAATGGCATGGCTGTAATTGGCCAGAGCAGCATGTGACCCAGGCTCTATACGCCTTGGAGGTGCTGGCCTGCCCTGCAGCCAGTGTGTTATCTGACCGTGTGTTTAGCACGGCAGGGGGCGTCATCACCGACAAGCGCAGCCGCCTGTCCACAGCCAATGTGGACAAGCTCACATTCATTAAAATGAACCAGGCATGAATCCCTCAGGACTTGTCCCTACCTTGTGCAGAATAGACATGTTTACCGGCACTAAGCAGCCATTGTTTTACTGCAGCGCAATTGGTCATGTTTGTATTTTGGATATTTCACACTTTTTTGGAGTGTACCTTAATTTTACAAAATTAAATTAAAACCAAAAACCTGTGTTGGCTCTCTCGTCCTCCTCCTCCACCACCGCTTCCACCTACTCCACTACGTCCACCGCCTCGTCAAACTCCTACTTCATATGGAACTCCACCTCATAAAATCATTTTTTTTATCGGTTTTGTTTTATATTATTTCACTACTTTGTCATTTATATTTTGGGTGAAATTCACAAATTTTTGGGTGTATAGCACCACTGCTATACCCCCAAAAAAAAATTTAAAAATTGTCAGTTACATTTTATGGTGAAATTAACAAAATTTAGGGTGTATAGTACCACTGCTATACCTAGTAGACAGATTAAACAAAAAAAAATATTGTCATTTACTTTTTCGGGTGAAATTAACCAATTTTTAGGTGTATAGTACCACTGCTATACGAAGTAGGGCGGTTAAAAAAAATTGTCATTTACATTTTCACGTGAAATTCACCAATTTTGGTGTGTATAGTACCACTGCTATACCTAGTAGACCGGTAAAATAATAAATAAATAAAATGTCAGTTACATTTTATGGTGAAATTAACAAATTTGTGGGTGTATAATACCACTGCTATACCTAGTAGACAGGTTAAACAAACAAAAAAAAATTGTCATTTACTTTTTCGGGTTAAATTAACCAATTTTTGGGTGTATAGTACCAGTGCTATACCTAGTAGGCTGGTTAAAAAATAAAAAAATAAATAGTCATTTAAATTTTAGGGTGAAATTCACCAATTTTGGTGTGTATAGTACCACTGCTATACCTAGTGGACCGGTAAAAAAAAATTGTCAGTTACTTTTTATGGTGAAATTAGCAAATTTTTGTGTATAGTACTACTGCTATACCTAGTAGACAGGTTAAACAAACAAAAAAAATTGTAATTTACTTTTTTGTGTGAAATTAACCAATTTTTGGGTATTGGCATTGCTATACCTAGTAGGCCGGTTAAAAAATAAATAAATTGTCATTTACATTTTAGGTTGAAATTCACAATTTTTGGGTGTATAGTACCACTGCTATACCTAGTAGACAAGTTAAAAATAAAAATAAAAATTGGCAGTTATATATTCTGGTGAAATTCACCAATTTTTGGGTGTAATATACCCCTCCTCTACCTAGTTGATAGCTTAATACATTTCTATAATTTTTCTGTTACATTCTTGGGTTGACATTATACAATTTTAGATGTGAATAAACACCTGCTATGCATAGGTGACAGGGAATAAAATGTAATAAATTATTCAGTAATTAATGTGCACCACATCCTTTTATTCAATGCTTAAACTTTGAAAAGTTGTCACACATTTATGCTTTAATAATTTCTCCCATATTTTAACTCTAATTTTAAATTTGGTCTCTTTTTCTCACGCTCCTTCTCCGGCCTGGAACCCTGATTCCCCACGACCCGTAATCACCATGGTAGGCGCATAAAAGAACATCGAAAGTTGATAGAGCAGATATAAAATTATGAACATCACGGGGACGTGCGACATGGTGGGGCAGTAAGTGTTTACACGCCTACACAAACTGACTGACAGGGGTCAGCCCCTGCAACTTCTGGGTCTCCAAATTGGGCACATGGCCTGAGCTTGCACTTTACCCCTTGGAGGTGCTGGCCTGCCCTGCAGCCAGTGTATTGTCTGAACGTGTGTTTAGCATGACTGGAGGGGGTTATCACAGGTTATATTGCCCAATGTTTTGGGGTGTACCCTAATTTTAAAAATGAAATTTAAAACCAAAAACCAGTGTAGGCTACCTCCTCCTCCACCGCCGCTTCCACCTACACCACCACATCCACCGCCTCCTCAACCTCCTACTCCATATGGACCTGGTCCTCCTAGATCAAGATTATTATTTTTTATTTTTACGTATTTTATGTTATTTAAAGTCATTTCCCTATCCACATTTGTTTGCAGAGCACTTGCCATGCTCTTAACCACATTTTGATGCCATTTACAGCCCTCTAGCCCTTTCCATGACATTTTTACAGCCATTTTAGTGCTCAAAAGTTAGGGTCCCCATTGACTTCCATGGGGTTCGAGTTCGGGGTCATGTTCGGGTCTCGAACTCAAACTTTTTTCCGAAGTTCGGCCGAACCCGTCGAACCTGAACATTCAGGTGACCGCTCAACTCTATAAGTAAACCTTTTTTTGAGAGACATTCTGTACAGGACAGTGCATTTTTTGAGCCATAGCTATGTTACAGAAATTATTTTGATGGACATTGTCTGGTAGTATGCCCCATGTATTTTCTGTATCTATTTACTATTGTGTCGTTTCTTTCTCTAATGTCTGATCTATTTTATGAATATTGAGTAATAAAGACTTCTATATATTATATTGGTCCCATTGATCTGTGTTTTTGGCATTGTTCTAACATTTGGCCAGAGTTGCCTGATGTCATCATGCCCCCTGTGCCATTTTACTGCCTCATAGGCTTCAGACTTAGTGGCCTGCAAGCAGCGTTTTGGTGTCTGCCTCCAAAGCGGAATGGAGACATAACGGAGGCAAACTGATGCATTCTGAGCAGATCCCTTTCCATTCAGAGTGCATTAGGGCCAAACTGATCTGTTTTGGACCGCTTGTGAGAGCCCTGAACGTAACCTGACAAACGTAAAGCCAAAACGCCAGTGTGAAAGTAGCCTTATCTGCTGTATTTAAAACAAGCATCAACTGCCGTGCCTGGGGAACAAATTCACCAAGAAGGGAGTCCAGACCATGACTTCAAAGGTCCATTCAGAACCTGAGGACATTTTAGACTAGTCGGTTAACACTGGTTAATAATAACTTTGGTGGCTGCATTTTTGAGCAATCTTGAGTCCTCATGCTATCAAATACAGACTTAAGAAATGTTAGGCCTTTTGATAATTAAAGAGACTGTAGACTTGTGTCCCAATTTCGGCTTATGCTAACTACACCTTACAATTTGTACTGTACAACGATGGAAGCCCAGCGGTTAAATGGGTTTTCCAAGATTTTGATGGGGCTGATCTGCTCCTAGGCCGCCTGACACATGAATGTGTTGTCACTGGCCTAGGAAAATCTGAGAGAAGGCAACGGTGCTTCCACGAGCGCCGGTGTGCTCTGATCAGCGGGGGTCCGACTCTTGGGAGCGCTAGTGCGCTCTGATTAGTGAGGGTCCAACACCTGGGACCCTCACCGATCAGCTGTTTGAGAAGGCACTGGAGCTCCTGTGAGCGCTTTGGCCTTCTCTCAGCTTTTCCTAAGTCAAGTGACAACACGTTCATGTGTCACGTGGCCTAGGAGCAGCTCAGTCAGATAGAAGTAAAAGGGGCTGGGCATGATACCAAGCTCAGCGCTGTGCTTGGTGAGCTGCAAGAAGGTCACGGAGCTCACTGAAGCACCGCTGCTTTCTCAAACAGGAAGGTCATCAGTATAAAAAAAATTGAAAACCCTTTTAAGGATGAACGTGGTCCAGTTTCAGGATTGCGGAGCATGAGTGAATGTCTTTGGCAGGATGAAGAGGCAAATCCTTTGAGGGATGAAGAGGCAAATCCTGAGAGGTATGGTTTGTTCATGTTGGTACTATTTGCCATAGTTTGGGCCATTCAGGGGCAGATTGGGAATCTAAAGTGGCTCTACAAAAAAAATACCTAAAAGTGGCCTTATATTGTAGGAGTGTCTAAATTGAAAGGAAAAAGGAGCAACAAAAGTAGGGGAGTCAGCAAAACCATAACGCAAAATACCACATACCACAGTACCGCATAATATATTGCCCCAAAAGCTATCCCTCTGAGTTGGCCATCCATAGAGGCCATTTTCTCTCCTACTCTTTCAGCGGTGACTAATTAAAATATGGAGCAGGGGGCTTAGGAGGTGAGAAGCTGGACATAATGTATTTGAATTCAGGAGGGCATGTCGCTGGCCGGGTACATGAGAGTTAATTACCACTGATAGCTTATTATGTATCCAACAAGTGGCAGAGATAGGGGCTTAGGCTGCCCCCTGGGCATCGGCCCTCCAGGAAATTTCCCTGTAAGGTCTATTTCCAATCCGCCCCTGGGGCCATTACAGAGATATTTGCCAGCATTTTTCTGGGAGCATAATTTAACCCTTAGAGGACCTTGTGGATTTTGCGTTTTTGTTTTTTACTCCCCGCCTTCTCAGAGTCAAAACTTTTATTTTTCTGTTCACAAAACCTTATGAAGGCTTATTTTTTGGGGACAAGTTGTACTTTGTAAAGACACTATTTAACCCCTTAAGGACTGGGTCATTTTTCACCTTAAGGACCAGACTGATTTTTATGTGGTGATTACTTAAAAAAGCTTTTACTTATCAGGTCATTTTCTCGTCACATATTGTACCTCATGACAGTGGTAAATTTGAATCCAAATATTTTATTTTTATTTATAAAAAATTTATTTATACAAAATTTACCCAAAAATTTGGAAAAATTCACAACTTTCCAAATTTCAATTTCCCTGCCTTTAAAATAGATAATGATGCCTCATATAATAGTTATTACTATACATTTCCCATATGTCTACTTCATTTTTGGATCATTTTGTGAATGGCATTTTTTTTTGGGGGGGGGGACATTAGAAGGCTTATAAGTTTAGAAGAAAATTCAGAAAATTTCCAAAACCCATTTTTGGGTCTGAATTCACTTTATGAGGCTTACATAATAGAAACCACCCAAAAAGACCCAATTTTAGAAACTACAACCCTCAAGGTATTAACAACTGATTATACAAACATTGTTAACCCTTTGGGTGTTCCACAAGAATTAATGGAAAATGGAGAAAAAAATTCAGAATTACACTTTTTTAGCAGGTTTTCCATTTTAATCATGTTTTTTTCGCTAACAAAGAAAAGGTTAACAGCTAAACAAAACTCTATATTTCTTGCCCTGATTCTGTAGTTTACAGAAACACCCCATTTGTGGCCACAAAATGCTGTATGGCCACACAGCAGGACGCAGAAGGAAAGGAATGCCATATGGTTTTTAGAAGGCAGATTTTGATGGACTGGTTTTTTGACACCATGTCCCATTTGAAGCCACCCTGATGCACTCCTAGAGTAGAAACTCCAAGGTATTCAAAACTGATTTTATAAACTTTGCTAACCCTTTAGGTGCTCCACAAGAATTAATTGAATATGGATATGAAATTTTAGATTGTACCTTTTTTTGGCAGATTTTCCATTTTAATAATTTGTTTCTGCTAACAAAGCACAGGATTAACAGCCAAACTAAACTCAATATTTATTGCCCTGATTCTGTAGTTTACAGAAACACCCCATATGTGGTCGTTAACTGCTGTACGGGCACATGACAGGGCGCAGAAGGAAAGTAACGCCACGTGGTTTTTGGAGGGCAGATTTCACTGGGATAATTTTAATTTGTCATGTCACATTTGAAGACCCCCTGCTGCACCCCTAGAGTAGAAACTACAAAAAAGTGACCCCATTTTAGAAACTACGGGATAAGGTGGCAGTTTTTTGGGGTACTAATTTAGGGTACAGATGATTTTTGGTTGCTCTATATTACACTTTTTGTGAGGCAAGGTAACAAAAAATTGCTGTTTTGGCACTGTTTTTAAATTTTTTTATTTACATTGTTTATCTGACAAGTTAGATCATGAGCTATTTTTAGAGAGCAGGTTGTAACGGACGCGACAATACCTTTTTTTGGTTGTTTGTTTCAGTTTTACAAATTTTTTTTTTAGTGTCTCCATATTCTGAAAGCCATAGTTTTTTTTTATTTTTTGGGTGGTTGTCTTCAGTATGAGATGACGGTTTGAATGGCTTTTTGATACCATTTTTCTTAGATTTTTTCTTTTTTACGGTGTTCACCTGGGGGGGGTTAATCATGTGATATTTTTATAGAGCAGGTTGTTATGGACGTGGCAATACCTAATATGTATACTTTTTAGTTTTTTTTGTTTTATACACTTATATAATTTTTTAAACAAAAAAAATAAAATCATGTTTTAGTGTCTCTATAGTCTGAGAGCCATATTTTTTTTGGGGGGGGGGAATTCTCTTAGGTAGGGTATTATTTTTGTGGAATGATATGACGGTTTTATTGGTACAATTTTGGGGTGCATATGACTTTTTGATCGCTTGCTATTACACTTTTTGTGATGTAAGGTGACTAAATGGCTTTTTGACACGGTTTTATTTTTACAGTGTTAACCTGAGGGGTTAAATTGTCTGATATTTTATAGAGACGGTTGTTATGGACGTCGTGATACTAAATATGTATACTTTTTTTATTTATTTAGGTTTTATACACTATCATTTTTGAAACAAAAAAATAAATCATGTTTTAAGGTCACCATAGTCTGAGAGCCATGTATTTTTTTGGGGCGATTCTTTTAGGTATAATTTTTGCTGGATTAGATGACAGTATGATTAGTACAATTTTGGGGTGCATATGACTTTTTGATCGCTTTCTATTACACTTTTTGTGATGTAAGGTAACAAAATGGCTTTTTGACACCGTTTTTATTTTATTTATTTTACGGTGTTCACCTGAGGGGTTAAATCATGTGATATTTTTATAGAGAAGGCTGTTAAGAATGCGGCGATACCTAATATGTTAACTTTTTTTATTTATGTTTTATACACTATCATTTTTAAACAAAAAAAAAATCATGTTTTAGTGTCTCCATACTCTGAGAGCCATAGTTTATTTTTTATTTTTGGGGCGATTCTCTTAGGTAGGGTAACATTTTTGCGGGATGAGATGATGGTTTTATTGATACAATTTTACGGTGCATATGACTCTTTGATCGCTTGCTATGACACATTTTGTGATGTACGGTGACCAAAAATGATTTTTTTTTACCCTTTTTTCTTTTATTTTTACGGTGTTCACCTGAGGGGTTGTTTAGTGTCTCCATAGTCTGAGAACCATATATATATTTTTTTGGGGGTGATTGTCCTATGTAGGGGCTAATTTTTTGCAGGATGCGGTGATGGTTGGATTGGCACTATTTTTGGTGGCATACGCCTTTTTGATCGCTTGGTGTTGCACTTTTAGAGATGTAAGGTGACAAAAATGGCTTTTTTTTTACAGTTTTTATTTTTTATGGTGTCTATCGGACGGGATCATGTGATATATTTATAGAGCCAGTTGTTATGGATGTGGTGATACCTAATATGTGTCTTGTTTTCTATTTTTTCTAATAAAATCAGGGGAAAGGGGCGTTTTTTCTTTTTTTAACTTGAAACTTTTTTTATTGAATTTAACTTTTTTTACTTTTTTTTTAAACTTCATTGGGGTTCTGATCCCCTCTGCAATGCATTACAATACATCTGTATTGTAATGCATTGCCTGTTAGTGTACTACAGTGAGAATTAAACAAACAGGTTGCCTAGGAGACCCAGTCTGATACTGGATCTCCTGGGCACCCGTAGAAGGCAGGTCCCAACGCCATGCAAGGCATTGGGCAGCTTCTGCATAGCATCAGGCTGCCTTCTGACACATCGAGTCTCCACCACAGCAGCGCGGGGACTCGATGCGCTCTTTCACCTGCTGCAAACCACTTCTATGTCGCGGTCAGTGCAGACGGCGGCATATAAGGGGTTAATCCACCGGCATCGGTGGATACAGCAGGGGCCCCACTACCAGGGACTGCCATACCCCTGCAGTAATCAGGCGCTCACCGCTCTGGTGTCTGCCCTAACAGCTCGCTGTGCATGAAAGGCGGAATGCATTCTGGCAATGCATCCCCCACCATACATGTGCAGTGTTTTGCGTTATGGGGTTATTATTGCATATGATGTAGAAAGCATGTGGGAAAAAATGTAAATGGGGTGGAACTGGAAAAAATATGCAATTCTGTATGAGGCACAATAGAGAATTTTTATATATTAACCCCTTCCCAACATCCGCCGTTCATGTAGAGCAGATTTTGGGTCTTTAAAAATTGTGTCCGCTCCACCATAGCTAGAGGGTGCCTGCTGTTTCATACAGCATACACCCATGGCTAATGTTCGCGATTGACGGTAATGCCAATCACAGACATAAACCTGAAAGCACATGCTTCACAAGCAGGAATGCCTCCCCCCGGTGGGGACTGAGAATGTTATTTCATGTGAGTAATGAGCCTGAGCCTTTATTATGCTTCCAAGCTCATTACTTGTATATTACAATCTGATGACTGCATGTTGTGGTTCACTTGGGGACCTGAAAAGAAAAGAAGTAAAAACAAAAATTGTTTTAAAAATTATTTAAAAAAATTATAAAAATATAAAAATTCTAATGACCCCCCCCTTTCCCCAATATAAAAATACTACCATTTAAAAAATAAATAAATAACATCATGGGAATCACCCATACTCTTAAAATATCTATTTAAAAAAAAACTATCCCATATAGTAAATGACGTAATGGGGTCAGAATATGGTGAAAAAAGAAGAAAACATTTTTTTCCCAAAGGTTTTCATGAAAAAAAAAAACGCATATAAAACTATGTGGTATCACTGTAATTGTACTAACGTGGAGAATGTCAGTTTTACCATATAGTGAATGATGTAAAAACAAAACCCAAAAGACTGTGGCAGAATTGCATTTTGTTTTTATTTCCCAATTTTACTCCATTTGGAATTTATTATCTTCCTAATAAATTCAATTAAATGATACTATTAGTAAGTACAATTTGTTCCGCTACAACATACGGCTATGTGTACGGAAAAATAAAAAAAGTTATGGCTCTGGGAAGACAGGGAACAAAAAACGAAAACGGAAAATCATTGCATCAGGAAGGGCTTGAAGGGTAACAAGGTGTATTTGCAGTGGCCGGGTTTGGGGTGGTCCCACCGCTACGCTGGGTCCCCCTGACAACGTAGAGAGGTGTCACTCCGTGTTGCTGCTTTCTGGAAAGGATGGTAAGTCGTAGTGCACCCCAATGGGAAATAGGTCCAGAGAGCCAGGGTCTGCAGTAAACCAGGATGCTTCTTTTTTTTCCAGACAAAAACAATTTTCCAGACATAAGAGAGCTAAACCAGGTAGTAACAAGGTCAGTCTGGTTTTGTTGATAAACAAGTCTGGCTTTTTCCCTCCAAAACATAGTCTTCTTCAAACTCTCTATGGCAGCTGTGTAAAATTACCAGTTTCCTATTCAGAGTCCTAGCAGTCTCTCAGTATTCATTTACCCTTTCCACAGAGCCATGGAAAAACATTGATAATGAACAGGATATATATCACAACATATAAAACGCAGTTACACAGTATTAAACAGTGGAAGTTAACCTTTTCAAGTGAAACAAAGTAAGAGGTTTTAACTTTGCTTAGGGGAAATAGGCCAATATCCATAAATGTCCAAACATCAAAGTACCCTCTGCTCCAGGGAATTACATATTATTTATTAAGGGTGAAACAACCATTATTAGTACTGTTAAGCAAATCGAGGTACTGGTATATCACACCAGTAGAAATTATTTGTTCCAATAACGCTTGTCCCTCTATATACCTACAGTATTGCAGCAGAACCACACACAACAGCTGCACAATACAAATGCACTATAAATATACTTTCTAGCATAGAAAAACACAGACACCGGCAATGTGCATTCCGCAATTTGCGGACCGCACATCACCGGCACTATAATAGAAAATGCCTAATCTTGTCTGCAATTGCGGACAAGAATAGGACATGTTCTTTTTTTGCAGAAACTGAAGCACGGATGCGGAAGTGCGGATCCGTAAATGCGGTTGCAGACAGCACATTCCAGCCCCATTTAAAATTAATGGGGCTGCACCCGTTCTGCAAAATTGCAGAATGGATGCAGACCAATTTTGCAGACATGTGAATGGAAAATATATCCCTCAAAATGAAAATAAATTAAATTATTAAAGTTAAGCAAAAAGCATAGATGCGGTAGGCAATAACAAGTGCTCGGCGGCACTAAATCAGGTGCTCGGTGGCACCAAATCAGAAACCATATGTCCTACCACAATCCGGGGTTTACAGTGCACATCCATGAATCCCGGAGGGAAAGCAAAAAACATTTAACCCTGGGCTAGATGATGATGTGGGGAGAGGAGATCTAATTAATATGTATAAATATATCAGGGGACAGTACAGAGATCTATCCCATCATCTATTCATTCCCAGGACGGTGACTGTGCCGAGGGGACATCCTCTGCGTCTGGAGGAAAGAAGGTTTGTACACAAACATAGAAGAGGATTCTTTACGGTAAGAGCAGTGAGACTATGGAGGAGGTGGTGATGGTGAGTACAATAAAGGAATTCAAGAGGGGCCTGGATGTATTTCTGGAGTGTAATAATATTACAGGATATAGCTACTAGAGAGAGATCGTTGATCCAGGGATTTATTCTGATTGCCTGATTGGAGTCGGGAAGGAATTTTTATTCCCCTAAAGTGAGGAAAATTGGCTTCTACCTCACAGTTTTTTTTTGCCTTCCTCTGGATCAACTTGTAGGATGACAGGCCGAACTGGATGGACAAATGTCTTTTTTCGGCCTTATGTACTGTTACTATGTTACTATTGAAGGACAGGGTGGGCAAAGATTTGTCCCTGATATTGCCCTACTGGGGGGTGCTATTCTGGCCCTAATAGCCTAACCACTGAACACCTGCCCTGATAAGAGCGACCCCGTCCGGAACCTTACCCAATATAAAAATGGCCCTAGTAAGCCCCAAGTGATCACTATATAGATCTATGTGTTTTTGACTTATTATAAAAGTATATTATAAGTATATTGCACCCCTCTGTGTATCACACCTATCGATAGCATACCTATTCCAGTCCTTAAAATGACTTTTGTGGCCCTATTAGCTAGCGTTTCGTGTCCCTAACAGCCTGTCCCTGCTCCACACAGCAACCTCTCCCTACACTGGCAAAAGACTGAATGTAAAATGGAGGCCAGATCAGGTTTATTTATAAGGTAGGGGGTATGTCCATGTGCTGAAACGTCTCAATTGGCTGTCCTGTACCACCTGATGGATGTGTCATGGGTCAAAGTTCTTCACAATGTAAAAGAATATGGCGGGCGCGAATATCTCCATATGTTTGCATGTTCGGCGAATCGCGAACACTCAAAGTTTGCCGCGAAGCGACCGCCGGGAGAACCGCAAGGCTATCTCTATAATACACCCATCAGTATGTCACACCTATCGATAGCACACCTATACCAGTCCTTAGAAGGACTTTTATGGCCTTATTAGCTAGCGTTTTGTATCTCTGTACTCTCTAACATTCTGTCCCGGCTCCACACAGCAACCTCTCCCTACACTGGCAAAAGACTGAATGTAAAATGGTGGCCAGATCGGTTTTATTTATATGGTAGGGGGTGTGTCCATGTACTGAAACATCTCAATTAGCTGTCCTGTCCCATCTGATGGATGTGTCATGGGTCAAAGTTCGGCGCTATGCAAAAAAATATGGCATGTGCGAATATCGCCATATGTTCCCATGTTTGGCAAATCGCAAACGAACAAAGTTCGCTGTGAAACGTCATCTCATTCAAGATAAAACAACCCAATGTGTTAAGTCCATTTGTCACCAGTCCAATTTACATAGACACTATGTACTACATTCATTACTACACACACATGAATAATTACAATAACATGATATGATTAGTCTTCTTAGTTTTAAAGCAGGAATGCTGCCCTTCTGCCTGTAAATAATAGTGTGAGTTGGATCTAGTAAGGGGGAATATTTTATTGACTATTTATGGATTGTATAATGAATGCTGTGTAATATTTTTCATTCAAGGCCATTTATATTCTGGAATGTTGAATAATTATTGTTTCCCTCAGCTAATGTCACCCATAGTGATATTAGAGTGCTCAAATATGAGGTTACTGATCATTTCTTAATTTTGCTCTGACAGCCTGCGGGCATATGAAATTGATTTTTATCTCAAGCAAATGCAACCATCTTCAGTAAGGCTATTAGAGAAACATACCGCACCCAGATGTTATGTCCTAAGGGAAAGAGGGAGAGCTACTGGAATTCAGTAGAATTACTTTGCTGTTTATTCCTTCTTTTATTTCCAGTACTTATCTCATTAATCTAAGTATAAAGAAATCTTCATATAGTTTTCTCTAAAAATAATGTGATTTTTTTTTTTAAAGCATAAATCAAAATATGTTAGAATTATCCAATACATGTTAAGGATGAGAAAACCAGTTCGGACTGAACTTTGCTATTTTTTGGACAGCAGACAAACCCAAATCTTTCTGGGTTGAATTTGGACAAATCCACTAAAACCCCTTCCCGACATTTTAGTGCACATGTAGGCATGAAAAAAGCATGCCTGCATGTTCAATATAATTTAATATAATTAAGCAGCCGGTTATATATATATATATATATATATATATATATAATTACTGTAGCAATACTCAGTGTGGCAGCAATCTACCTATGAGTGTTAAGTTGAAATTGAGCATCACGCCTCAATTGTCCATTTACGTATTTTCAGTTTCCACATGATCACAATAATTATTTTTTTTAGTGGGGTGCCTGCAATTTCATTAAGAAGTAAATATACATGATTACTGAAGCAACACCCACAGAGTGGCAGCAATCTACCTGTGTATGTCAAGTTAAAATTAAGGGTCACGCTTCAATCGCCCATTTATGTATTTATCAGTTTCCAACTGTTGGATTGTTTTTTGACATGTTAAATGTAATTAAACCAGCATATATATGTGATTACTACAAGACACAAGGTATATCAGCAAGCTACCAGTGTGTATTACCGAAAAATTGAGCAACAGGCCTCAATTTTCCATTTCTGTGAATTCTATTTTTACACAGCTAGAATTTAAATGTTTTTTGGGACGTGTTCAATTTATTTAAACCAGCATATAGGTGATCAACACCAACACACAGGCCAGCACACAAAATAATTTCCCTTTATTTCGGTGTTCACACATGTTTCCTATGTTTAATACATAAATACACAGGTTAGTGCACAACTGAGAGGCCTGAAAATGTCTGGGCTACAGAAAGATTTCAAACAAAAGACCCATAGCCAGAATGTGGATGATAGCAGCACCAGTTAGAAGTTGTAGTAGGCCGCAGTTGCTTCTGCTGGCTTCAGAAAGGCAGACGCCTCCTCTCAGTCAGAGCAGGATGACATGGAGGTGACTTTAGAGTCTGACTCTGTGCTCTATAGCCAGGGGTCACAGTGTTCCTCCTGCTCATCTTTATTGCAGCCCCAAAGAAGGATTTCAGTGGAGTCTTCACTGCTTATTCCTAGAGAGACACCTTCCTTTTTCCTAAGAAGTGGCAAGAATACCCCACCACGCCCTTTGGTAGATAGTCAAAAGTGTCTTCCTGTTGACGACCTGTGTGAGAGCAGTCTTATTTCAGTTGCCCTGAAGAAGAGGTTGGAGAGGAGGCTGGTGACTCCATGCATACCTGTGTTGATGGTGGTGGCAATATTGGCACCTGTAGCCATGACATTGTCGGCGGGGGCAGCGGCAGTGGCACTCAGGGAAAATGCAGAGCAGGGGAGGGGGCCCCAGGAGCCCATAATATCTTAAACTTCAAGTCTGATAAAAGCAGAAGGGGGTGTG
The DNA here is from genome assembly GCF_014858855.1 of Bufo gargarizans. Lineage (NCBI taxonomy): Eukaryota > Metazoa > Chordata > Amphibia > Anura > Bufonidae > Bufo > Bufo gargarizans. The sequence continues at coordinate 429,662,994 of NC_058082.1, read as the reverse complement.
AGGACTCCAATGACCATTGTGTGCTGGAAAGGACCTTGGAGCTGGATCTGGGTGCTAAGGAGGAGGCAATATCGGTGGAGAAAGGAGGTGGCGGCAGCAATAAAGAGTAGAAGCAACGTAACACCCAAAGAACAGCCAAGGCTACCTCTGCTTTGGGATCTGGTGATGCCATTAAAGTTGTGGGTGGGTTAGGCCTGTGTTGCTGTGCGTGCAACTCCAGTATGGCGCTTTTTCTCCAAAAGGCATGCACACAAAACTGCAGCGGTGTGCAAGATATGCAGGAATAAAATAAGCCGTGGCCGTTCAAACACAATTAAAGATACTAGAGGTCTATTGCAGCATATGAGGCGCCTAGGGTTGAGTGAACCCCAACTGTAAAGTTCGGGTTCGCAACGAACTTTAGGATTTTTGTTCCCCAAACCCAAACATTTCAGTAAAAGTTCGGGTTTGGGTTCGGTGTTCGGCGATTTCTTAGCGCTTTTTGAAAGGCTGCAGAGCAGCCAATCAACAAGCGTTTAGCTGTGTGACCTTAGAAGCCATTACAACCATGCCTACTAATGACATGTCTGTGATTGGCCAGTGTAGCATGTGACCCAGCCTCTATATAAGCTGGAGTCACGTAGCGCTGCACGTCACTTTGCTGTGCTTAGTGTAGGGAGAGGATGCTGCTGTGAAGGAGAGAATAGGATAGAATATTTAATCAGAACTTCAATTGAACTCAGCGATCTACATAGATTTAGTTATGTGGGTGCAGTGCACTGAGCCCAGTGACATAGAAACATAACATTTATCCATCTGCTAGTTAGGTGGGTGCGGCAGTCATTTTATGCAAGCTCAGTGCTCCAGCACTGCATGTGTGTTTTTGTGACATTCAAATCCAAGCTTGAAATACTGCAATAACAATCTGGTTTTGAAAAAACATCATTTTTTGGCAATATCCTTTATCTGGTGCCTTTGCAGCATTAGTCAGTGTGCAATTTAAGCTAGAAATACAGCTATAATTTTCTTGGTTTTAAAAACGACACTTTTGGGCAAAATACACAATTTTACAGCCCTTGCTGCATCTGCACGTGTGAAATTCAAGTGTTATATACAGCTGTCATATTCTGTCAGTAGAAAAACACCCATTTTGGGCAAAATACTTTAATTGCAGCCTAGGCTACATCTGTACGTGTGAGATACATCATTTAGATACTATAGTTATTTTCTTCTATTAGAAAAACACCCATTTTGGGGGAAAAAACTTTCATTGTGGCCTAGTCTACATCTATACATGTGAGATACATTATTTAGAGACTGTGGTTCTATTCTGCTATTAGAAAAACACCCATTTTGGGGAAAAAACTTAAATTGCGGCCTAGTCTACATCTGTACGTGTGAGATACACTTTTTAGATACTGTGGTTGTATTCTACTATTAATAAAACAGCCATTTTGGGCAAAACAATTCATTTTGTAGCCTTTGCTGCATATGTGAATGTGAGATACACCCTTTACATACTGTGGTTCTATTCTGCTATTAATAAAACACCCATTTTGGTCAAAAATCTTTAATTGCGGCCTAGTCTGCCTCTGTACATGTGAGATACACCCTTTACATACTGTGGTTCTTTTCTGCTATTAGAAAAACACCCATTTTGGGCAAAAATCTTAAACTGCGGCCTAGTCTGCATCTGTACGTGTGGGATACACCATTTAGATACTGTTGTTCTATTCTGCTATAAAAAAAACACCCATTTTGGGCAAGATCCTAAAATTGAGAAATATGAGGAGAGCGTCAAATAAGGGACATGGCCCCGGTCGTGGTGCTGCTGGCAAAGCTCCTGTTGCATGGAGAGGACGTGGTCGATCTGTGCCAGCTACACACGAAAGTGAAAACCCTTCTTCGGGTGCGAGTAGGTGACAGAACCTACAGCGGTATTTGGTCGGGTCTAATGCGGCTCTACGAATGGAGAAGCCAGAAGAAGAACAGGCGATAGTAGATTGGGATGCTGACACTGCCTCCAGTTCCTTCACATTGTCTCCCACCCAGTCTCCTGCTGAAAGATCAGAGTTGGCACCTGCAGCCGATGTCTATCAGTCTTTCACCTCACCCCCTTGCAAATCAGCCAAGCAGTCTGAGCCCCAAGTCATGCAACAGTCTCTTCTGCTTTTTGATGACTCTGTTAGCAGGGTTTCCCAGGGCCATCCACCTGGAAGAGTGCCCAACCACTTACGGTATGTTTCAAGATGAGTACATGGGAGGACCATCGCAGCACGTCTCAGATGATGACGAAAGACAGGTGACAACTGCTGGGGCTTTCGAAAGTGTGCAGACCAACAAGGAGGGCTGGGGTGAAGACTGGGTGGAAGATGATGTGGAGGACGATGAAGTCGTCGACCCCACATGGAATCAAGGTCATGCGAGTGACCTGTGTAGTTCGGAGGAAGAGGCGATGGTTGCACAGAGCCACCAGCACTGCAGAAGAGGGAGCAAAGTGCGAAAGCGGAGTGGCTGCCCCCTAAGCAGTATGCCTCCTACTGCCCACCGCAGCAAGGGACCGAGCACACCAAAGCAAGCTCCAAGAAGTTCCCTCGCATGGCAGTTCTTCAGACAATGTTCTGACGACAAGACACAAGTGGACAAGACACGAGTGGTTTGCACGCTGTGCAATAAGAGCCTGAAGCGAGGCATAAACGCTCTCAACCTGAGCACAACCTCCATGACCAGGCATCTATGTGCAAAGCACGAGCTGCAGTGTAGTAGACACCTTAAAAATCAAGAGAGGTCTCTGGCTCCTCCTGCTTCCTTTTCTGCTGCAGTCTCGGCCTCTTCATCCACCTCTAGAGTGACAGTGCCACCTGCCACCCCGCAAACAGAGGATCTGCCAGCAACACCACCATCTGGGTCAGCAAGCATCTCCACAATGTCCCACGGAAGCGTTTAGCTCTCCATCTCCCAAACACTGGAGCAGAAGAGGATGTACCCCCCTAACCACCCACTATCCCTGGCCCTGAATGCAAGCATTTCAAAATTACTGTCCTCTGAAATGCTGTCATTCCGTCTTGTGGAGACGGAGGGCCAGATATATCATTAGGCAAAGTCACTTTTGTGGAGTGGAAAAGTCGCAAAAAAGTCCCAAAGGCTAAAACTGCGCACAAATTTGCGACTTTTTTCTGCTCTGCACTATGCTCGCCAGTTTTCTGAAAGTGGGCGTGTTTTCGTATGTAAATGAATCTCTAGACAGATTTACTATTGGGACTTTTTTAAAAAGTCGCAAAAAAATCGCAAAAAAGTCGCAACTTCACTCCAGTGAGGACCATGCTTATCTTATGAGACTTTTTAATAGAACATGCGACTTTTTCATAAAAACGTGCGACTTTTGTAAAGCTGCTTACTGACGGATAAACTGCTACCGTCAAACCACATTTATTACAGTCTTAAAGGGGCGATCATAAATCTGACTTGGCTAAAACTGACTTTAGCCATATGTGAAAGTGGAGTGAGCTGTCAGAGTCGTGATAAATCTGGCCCGGAGAGTTTAGAGGCCTTATGGCTGTGGCTGTCCCACAGTACGTCATGCCCAGCCTCCACTACTTTTCCAGGCGAGCTATCCCTTCCATGCACAACCAAGTGGGGGACAAAATCAGGTGTGCACTGCGCAACGCCATGTGTGGCAAGGTGCACCTCACTACGGATACATTGACCAGTAAGCACGGTCAGGGACGTTATATCTCCATAACAGCACACTGGGTAAATGCAGTGGCGGCTGGGCCTGAGGCGGATAGCAGTTTGGCGCATGTCCTTCCACCAACGAGGATTGCAGGGAGCTTCAGTTTGCCTCCTGTTGCTTCCTCCTCCTACTCCGCTTCCTCATCCTCTACCGGCTCCTCATTCGGTCAGCGTAACACCTTCACCACCAACTTCAGCACAGCCAGGGGTAAACAACAGCAGGCAGTTTTAAAACGTATCTGTTTGGGGAACAAAACCCACACCACGCAGGAGCTGTGGCCGGGCCATGAACAACTGACCGATGAGTGGTTGGTGCCAGTGAGCCTCAAGCCTGGCCTGGTGGTGTGCGATAATGGGTGAAATCTCATAGCAGCTGTGGGACTAGCTGGTTTGACGTACATCCCTTGCCTGGCGCATGTGCTGAATTTTGTGGTGCAGAGATTCCTTAAAAATTACCCCGATATGTCAGAGCTGCTGCATAAAGTGTGGGCCGTCGGTGAGCGCTTTCGGCATTCTCACCCTGCTGCTGCTCACCCGTCAGCGCTGCAGCGTAACTTCAGCCTTCCCGCTCACCACCTCTTATGCGACGTGCCCACAAGGTGGAACTCCACCATGCACATGCTGGCCAGACTGTGCGAACAGCAGCAGGCGATAGTGGAGTTTCAGTTGCAGCACGCACATGTGAGTCGCTCGGCGGAACAGCACCACTTCACCATCAATGACTAGGCCTCCATGCGAGACCTGTGTTCCTTGTTGCGCTGTTTCGAGTACTCTACCAACATGGCCAGTGCCGATAACTCCGTTCTCAGCGTTACTATCCCACTTCTATGCCTCCTTGAAAAAATGCTGCTGGCGATGATGGAAGAGGATGTGGCACAGGAGGAGGAGGAGGATGAGGGAGAGGGATCATTTCATAGGGTTTCCGGCCAGTCATTCCCAAGTGGCTCCTGCACCCACAAACACCAGGTACACTATTGTCCAGCCAGGGCACAGTTCTGCAGGATGACGAGGTGGAGGATGCGAGGAGGAAATGGAGGAGTAGGAAACATGTTCACAGCAGGGTGGCACCCAGACCAGCTCATGGCCATCACTGGTGCATGGCTGGGGGGATACAGAGGTCACAGACGATACACCTCCCACAGAGGACAACTTAGTTGGCACACATGAGCGATTACATGCTGCAGTGTCTACGCAACGACCGCCGAGTTGCCCACATTCTAACTTGTGCTGATTACTGGGTGGCCACGCTGCTGGATCCCTGTTGCAAGGACAACGTACTGACCTTAAGTCCCTCACTGGAGCGGGATCGTAAGATGCGCGAGTACAAGCGCACGCTGGCAGACGTGCTGCTGGTGGCATTCCCATCTGACAGCGGGGGCAGAGTGGAAGCATATGGCGAAGGCAGAGGAGGAAGAAGAGGTCGCTAACGCAGCTGGGGCACTGCCAGCACCTCTGAAGGCAGGGTTAGCATGGCCAAAATGTGGAAAAGCTTTGTCAGCACGCCACAACAACCAGCACCACCAACTTATATGGAACGTCTTTGCAGGAGGCAGCATTTCACCAACATGATGGAGCAGTATATGTGCACACGCCTACATGTACTGAATGACGGGTCTGCCCTCTTCAACTTCTGGGTCTCCAAATTGGGCACATGGCCTGAGCTTGCCCTTTACGCCTTGGAGGTGCTGGCCTGCCCTGCAGCCAGTGTATTATCTAAATGTGTGCTTAGCACGGCAGGGGGCGTTATCACAGACAAGCGCAGCCGTCTGTCCACAGCCAATGTGGACAAGTTCACGTTCATTAAAATGAACCAGGCATGCATCCCACAGGACTTGTCCGTACCTTGTGCAGAATAGACATGTATACTGGCCTTAATCAGCCTTTGTTATACTACAGTGCAATTGCTCATTCTTGTATTTTGGATCTTTCACATTCTTTAGGAGAGCACCATAATAAAAAAAAATCATAAATTACAACAAATAACGAGTGTTGACTATCTCGTCCTCCTCCACCGCTGCTTTCACCTACACCGCTACATCCACCGCCTCCTCAAACTCCTACTCCATATGGACCTCCACCTCATAAATCAAGTTTTTGTTTTTTATTTGTACGTATTTTATTTATGTAATTTCTCTAATTTGTCTGTTAAATTTTCTGGTGAAATTCACAAATTTTTGGCTGTGATATACCACTGCTCTACCTAGTAGACAGGTAAAAAAAAACACTAATTTGTCTGTTACATTTTCGGGTAAAATTCACCAATTTTTGGGTGCGATATACCACTGCTCTACCTAGTAGAAAGGTAAAAAAATCACTAATTTGCCTGTTACATTTTCGGGTGAAATTCACCATTGTTTGGGTGTGATATACCACTGCTCTACCTAGTAGATAGGTAAAAAAAAATCTATAATATGTCTGTAAATTTTTTGGGTGAAATTCACAAATTTTTGGCTGTGATATACCCCTGCTCTAAATAGTTGAAGGCTTAATAAATTTCACTGATTTTTCTGTTACATTTTCGGGTGACATTCAACAATTTTTGGCTGTGATAGACCCCTGCTCTACCTAGTAAACAGGTTAATACATTTCGAAAAAATTTCTGTTACATTCTTGGGTTGACATTTTAAAATTTTTGCCGTGAATAAGCCTCTGCTCTGCATAGGTCACAGGGACCGAAATTCTTTAAAATAATCTTTTCCATTGGTAGGTGACATTAACCCATTTCTGGCAATGAAAATCCCCTGCTCTGCATAGGTGACAGGGACTTAAATTTATAAAACCCCTGCTCTGCATAGGTGACAGGGACTTAAATTTATAAAATGTGTCTTTAATTGCCCCTTTCATTCTATCCTTCTGCTTTAATAACTTGTCCCACATTTCAGCTTCATCCCATTGCAGCCATTGACCTCACTTGGATGAGGTTTCCCTTTCTCACGCTCCCTCTCTGCGTGGAACCCTGATCGCCGATAACCGTGATCAACATGCTAGGCTCAGAAAAGAACATTGAAAGTTAATAGAGCAGATATCCAATTGGATCGTGAACATCACGGGGACGTGCGATCAGGCAGAAGTTATCTAGAGTCAACAAAGCGGCAGCAGGGCCTCTCCTGGCTAATGTTTTCAAATCCAAAATACCACAGTGATATTCCCTATCATTTTTTATCAATCATTCAAATAACAGCCATCTTAAGAGTCCAGCATTGTTATTTATCGTCACTATCTCCCCGAGTTAGGAGTGGGTAATTGCCGCGCACCCCCTCCTTTCCTTCAATTCTTCCGTTTTTTTTATAGCTTCTCCCACATTTCTGCTCGATCACAATTAAATTCCATCCATTGATCTCCCTTGGATGTGGTCTCTCTTTCTCACTCTCCCTCTCCGGGGTGGAACCCTGATTCGCCGCTAACCGTGATCAACATGGTACGTGCAGAAAAGAACATTGAAAGTTGGCCAGCACCTCCAAGGCGTAAAGAGGAAGCTCAGGCCTTGTGCCCAATTTGGAGACCCAGAAGTTGCAGGGGGCAGAACCATCAGACAGTTCAAAGTGTGTGCAAACATACTGCCCCGCCATGGCTCACGTGTGGCAGACGCGCTGCTGGTGGCATTCCCATCCAATTGGATATCTGCTCTATCAACTTTCAATGTTCTTTTCTGCGCCTACCATGGTGATCACGGTTATCGGCGAGGGAGAGGGAGGAAGCGTAAGAAAGGGAGACCTCATCCGAGGGAGGTCAATGGCTGCAATGGGATGAAGCAGAAATGTGAGAGCAGCTATTAAAACAGAATAATTTTGAGGAAATTAGGGGGCGTGCGGCAATTACCCACTCCCGACACAGGGAGGTAGTGGCGGTAAATAACAATACAGGACTCTTAAGATGCCCTGTTAATGGAATGATTATTAAAAACTTATAGTGTGGTATTTTGGATTTGGAAACGTTAGCCAGGAAAGGCCCTGCTGCCGCTTTGTTGACTCTAGATAACTTCTGCCTGATTTTACGTCCCTGTGACATCTACCATCCATTTGGATATCTTCTCTATCAAGTTTCAATGTTCTTTTTTGAGCCTACAATGTTGATCACGGTTACCGGCAAATCAGGGTTCCACGCCGGCGAGGGAGCATGAGAAAGAGAGATCACATCCAAGGGAGATAAATGGATTATATATTTTTTTGATCGAGCAAAAATGTGGGAAAAGCTGTTAAAGCACAAATGTGGGACAAATTAGTAAAGCGCAATTGTGGGATAAACTTTTGAAGCGCAAATGTGGTGCAACTTGTTAAAGTTTAAGCATTGAATGAAAGATGGTGGCGCGCATTAATCAATGAAGAATTTTGTCAATTTTATTCCCTGTCAACTATGCAGAGCAGGGGTTTCTATCTGTCAAAATTTCAAAAATGTCACCTGACAATGTAACAGATGATTTTTTTAAATTTATGTTTCTGTCACCTATGCAGAGATGCCCCAGTGACATCCACCATCCATTTGGATATCTTCTCTATCAACTTTCGATGTTCTTTTCTGAGCCTACCATGTTGATCACGGTTATTGGCGAATCAGGGTTCCACGCCGACGAGGGAGTGTGAGAAAGAGAGACCACATCCAAGGGAAATAAATGGATACAAATTTTTTTTGATCGAGCGAAAATGTGGGAAAAGCTGTTAAAGCGCAAATGTGGGACAAATTATTGAAGCGCAAATGTAGGAAAAATGATTGAAGCGCAAATGTGGGAAAAATTATTGAAGCACAAATGCGGGACAAATTATTGAAGCGCAAATGTGGGACAAATTTTTGAAGCGCAATTGTGAGACAAATTAGTAAAGCGCAATTGTGGGACAAATTATTAAAGGTCAAATGTGGTTCAACTTGTTAAAGTTTAAGCATTTAATGAAAGGAGGTGTCGTGCATCAATTAAATTGAAATTTTATTCCCTGTCACCTATGCAGAGCAGGGGTTTATTCACGTCCAAAATTGTTAAATGTCAACCCAAAACTGTAACAGAAAAAGTAGGGGTCTTTGATTGAAAAAAATGGTTTATTGTTACCCGAAAATGTAAAAGAAATTTTTTTGAGATGTATTAAGCTGTCAACTAGGTAGAGGAGGGGTATATTACACCCAAAAATTTGAGAATTTCACCCGAAAATGTAACTGACAATTCTTTCTTTTTTTTTTTACCTGTCTATTATGTATAGCAGTGGTACATCACACCCAAAAATTGGTGATTCTCACCAAAAAAATGTAACTGCCAAATTTTATTTTTTATTTTTACCTGTCTACTAGGTATAGCAGTGGTACATCACACCCAAAAATTGGTGATTCTCACCCGAAAATGTAACAAAGTAGTGAAATAACATAAAATAAAATACGTACAAATAAAAAAATAATACATTTATGAGGTGGAGGTCCATATGGAGTAGGAGTTTGAGGAGGCAGTGGACGTAGCAGTGTAGGTGGAAGCAGCGTTGGAGGAGGACGAGGTAGGCAACACTGGTTTTTGGTTGTAATTTATAATTTTTTTTTAAATTATGTACACTCCAAAAGAGTGTGAAATATCCAAAATACAAGAATGAGCAATTGCGCTGTGGTATAACAATGGCTGGTTAAGACCGATATACATGTCTATTCTGCACAAGGTACGGACAAGTCCTGTGGGATCCATGCCTGGTTCTTTTTTTGGTTCAGATAATACACTGGCTGCAGGACAGGCCAGCACCTCCAAGGCGTAAAGGGCAAGCTCAGGCCATGTGCACAATTTGGAGACCAGAAGTTGAAGGGGGAGGACCCATCATTCAGTATGTGTAGGAGTGTGCACACATACTGCTCCACCATGTAGGTGAAATGCTGCCTCCTGCTAAGATGTTCCATATCAGCTGGTGGTGCTGGTTGTTGTGGCGGGCTGATAAAGCTTTTCCACATTTCGGCCATGCTAACCCTGCCTTCTGAGGTGCTGGCGGCGGCCCCAGCTGCGTTGGTGACCTCTTCCTCTGCCTTCGCCTTGTGCTTCCACTGTGCCCCCGCTGTCAGATGGGAATTCCATCAGCAGCGCATCTGCCAGCGTGCACTTGTACTCAAGCATCTTCCGATCACGCTCCAGTGAGGGAATTAAGGAGAGTACATTGTCCTTGTAATGAGGATCCAGCAGCTTGGCCACCCAGTAATCAGCACAAGTTAGAATGTGGGCAACTCTGCGGTCATTGCGGAGACACTGCAGCATGTAATCACTCATGTGTGCAAGGCTGCCTAGAGGCAATGAAAAGCTGTCCTCTGTGGGAGGTGTAGCATCTGTGTCCTCTGAAACCCACCAGCCACGCACTGGTGATGGCCTTGAGCTGGTCTGGGTGCCACCCTGCTAAGAACATGGTTCTTCCTCCTTCATCTCCTCCTCATCATCCTCCACCTCGTCATCCTCCAGAACTCTGCTCTGGCTGGAGAATAGTGTACCTGGCGTTTGTGGGTGCAGGAACCCACCCTCGGTGCCACTTGTTAATGACTGGCCAGAAACCCTACAAAATGATCCTTCTTCCTCCTCCTGTGCCACATCCTCTTCCATCATCGCCAGCAGTGTTTTTTCAAGGAGGCATAGAAGTGGGATAGTAACGCTGAGAACAGCGTTATCGGCACTGGCCATGTTGGTGGAGTACTCGAAACAGTGAAACAATGAACACGGGTCTCGCATGGAGGCCCAGTCATTGGTGGTGAAGTGGTGGTGTTTCGCAGAGTGACTCACCCGTTCATGCTGCAGCTGAAACTCCACTATTGACTGCTGCTGCTCGCACAGTCTGGCCAGCATGTGCAAGGTTGAGTTCCACCTTGTGGGCACGTCGCATATGAGGCGGTGAGCGGGCAGGCCGAAGTTATTCTGCAGCGCTGACAGGGGAGCAGCAGCAGGGTGAGAACGCCGAAAGCACGCACAGACGGCCCGCACTTTATGCAGCAGCTCTGACATATCGGGGTAATTTTAAAGGAATCTCTGCACCACCAAATTCAGCACATGCGCCAGGCAAGGGATGTGCGACAAACCGGCTAGTCCCAGAGCTGCTACGAGATTTGGCCCATTATCGCACACCACCAGGCTGGGCTTGAGGCTCACTGGCACCAACCACTCATCGGTCTGTTGTTCAAGGCCCGTCCACAGCTCCTGCGCGGTGTGGGGTTGTCCCCCAAAGAGATAAGTTTTAAAACTGTCTGCTGTCATTTACCTCTGGCTGTGCTGAAGTTGTTGGTGAAGGTGCTACGCTGACCGGATGAGGAGCCGTTAGAGGATGAGGAAGCAGAGTAGGAGGAGGACGCAACAGGAGGCAAACTGAAGCGCCCTGAAATCCTCTGTGGTCGAAGGACATGCGCCAAACTGCTATCCGCCTCAGACCCAGCCGCCACTGCATTTACGCAGTGTGCTGTTATGGAGATATAATGTCCCTGACCGTGCTTACTGGTCCACGTATCCGTAGTGAGGTGCACCTTGCCACAGATGGTTTTGCGCAGTGCACTCCTGATTTTGTCCCCCACTTGGTTGTAAACCACAAACAAATTAGCAACGCCACACTTCGATAAGAAAGTGGTAAATACAACCTTTATTAAATGTAAAATATTACAATACTATACATAGATAATAATTTAAGACAGCCGCCATAACAAAATGGAGGACACAAAACCAAGGAGGAGGCTGAGGGATCAGCACACATGAACAGAGCAGGCATCCATATTCAACTGTCAGTAAGGTACATAAGCTCCCAGACAAAACCAAGGAATAAGGAAAAAGCACAAGTGACATGTGCAGAAACATAAAAGTAGTAAATACTCGACGTGTGCTGGCTCCTCAGCCACCACCTTCCAATGCTGTTTCGCCAGACACGCTGTGCAGGAAAGGGTTGACACGCCTGGAAAAGTCGTGGCGGCTTGGCACAGTGTACTGTGGGACAGCCACCACCATAAGGCTTTTAAAACTATCCGTCTCCACCAGATGGAATGACAGCATTTTAAATTCCAGTAATTTAGAAATGCTGGCATTCTGGGCCAGGGTTCGCGGGTGGGTAGGGGGGTACGTCCTTTACCTCCAGTGTTTGGGAGATGGAGAGCTGAACTCTTCCGTGGGACATTGTGAAGCTGCTTGCTGACCCAGGTATTGGTGTTGCTGGCAGATCCTCTGTTTGCAGGGTGGCAGGTGCCACTGTCACTCAATAGGTGGATGAAGAGGCCGAGACTGCAGCAGAAGAGGGAGGAAGCAGGAGGAGCCAGAGACCTTTCTTGGTTTTTGAGGTGTCTACTCCACTGCAGCTCGTGCTTAGCACTTAAATGCCTGGTCATGCAGGTTGTGCTCAGGTTGAGAACGTTTATGCCTCGCTTCAGGCTCTGATTGCACAGCGTGCAAACCACTCGTGTCTTGTCGTCAGCACATTGTATGAAGAACTGCCATGCCAGGGAACTCCTTGGAGCTGGCTTTGGTGTGCTCGGTCCCTTACTGCAGGGGGCAGAAGCAGGTGTACTGTCTAGAGGACGCCCGCTCCGCTTTTGCACCCTGTTCCCTCTTCTGCTGTGCTGGTGGCTCTATGCGACCACCGCTTCTTCCTCCGAACTACGTAGGTCACTTGCAGGACCTTGATTCCATGTGGTGTCGAGGACCTCATCGTTCTCCACATCATCTTTTACCCAGTCTTCACCCCTGCCCTCCTTGTCAGTCTGCACACTTTCAAAAGCCCCAGCAGTTGGCACCTGTGTTTCGTCATCATCTGAGACGTGTAGTGGTGATCCTCCCATGTACTTATATTGAAACATAAGTGGTTGGGCATCGGTGCACTCAATTTCTTCCACTTCTGGGGCAGGGCTAGGTGGATGGCCCTGGGAAACTCTGCTAACAGAGTCATCAAAAAGCAGAAGAGACTGTTGCATGACTTGGGGCTCAGACTGCTTGGCTGATTTGCAAGGGGGTGAGGTAAAAGACTGATGGACATCGGCTGCAGGTGCCAACTCTGATCTTTCAGCAGGAGACTGGGTGGGAGACAATGCTTAGGAACTGGAGGCACTGTCAGCAACCCAATCTACTATTGCCTGTACTTGTTTGGGCCTCACCATTCGTAGAGCAGCATAAGGCCCGACCAAATACAGCTGCAGGTTGTGTCACCTACTCGCACCTGAGGAAGGGGATTCACTTGTGCATGTAGCTGACACAGATGGACCACGTCCTCTCCCTGCAACAGGAGCTCCACCAGCAGTACCATGACCTGGGCCACATTCCTTATTTGACGGTCTCCTCATATTTCTAAAATTTAGTATCTTGCCCTAAATGGGTGTTTAATTAATAGCAGAATAGAACCACAGTATGTAAAGGGTCTATCTCACACGCCCTTATCCAGACTAGGCCGCAATTAAAGATTTGTGCCCAAAATGGCTGTATTTCAAATAACTGAATAGAACCACACTATGTAAAGGCTGTATCTCACAATGACATATGCAGCAAAGTCTGCAAAATAAACTTTTTTGCCGAAAACGGGTGTTTGTTTAATAACTGAATATGACAGCAGTATATAACCTTTGAATTTCACACGTGCTGATGCTGCAAGGCCAGAAAAATGGTGTATTTTGCCCAAAAAAGGGTGTTTTATTAATAGAAGAATATAACCACAGTATATAAAGGGTGTATCTCACACGCCGTGATCCCCACTAGGCCGTATTTAAAGATTTATGCCCAAAATGGTTGTTTGTTTAATAACTGAATAAAACCACAGTATGTAAATTTACATACTCCCATCCCCTTGTATGCATGGGGCTGGCTCCCACAGCAGGCATCACCCCAGCACCATGGCCAGGTCTTTTTGACCCCTTCCCACCATATCATGGGGCTGGCTCCCACAGCGAGCACTTACCTGCCTCCTTCATCTCCTTCTCCATGGATACAGTCACACTATCCATCCTTTCTATCACGTGTGAAGTCAAGGGTTGCCACGCTATGTTGGGATGATTAGACCTTGGTCTTTTTATTGCAACATCTTTTAAGTGTGAATATTTAAATGCACATATTGAATTATACCAGAATATGCTTTTATGGATATGGAATCCACTCTGTCATCACTGCCTATTGACCATCACCCAATTCTTTCCTCTCCGGGCATGTCTACACTGAACTCTACTGCTCCATCCAGCTTTTCCCAAGTCTGATTGTCCACACATCTCACCTTTCCCTTCTCCCATCCCCTTGCATGTCTACACTGAACTTTACTGCTCCACCCAGCTTTTCCCAAGTCTGATTGTCCACACATCTCATAGTTCCCTCTTCTCTTCCCCTGGTATGTCTACACTGAACTTCAATGTCTTTATTTTCCAGCTGGGTTTAATTATTATTTGTTTACATTGATTTTTTCAACCCTATATCTGGTCCATCTTTGATTAGGTCAAATACAGCCCATTCCCTCTCATTTTGCACCTGATTGATCACTAAGGCCCCTTTTTGAAGAGCGAGTGTCACACACACATGAGTATACAGCAGCTCCTATCCTGACCTCCCAGCGCTATCAGGGCTGCATAGCATTATACTGATTTATAATGCTATATAACCCTTACAGTTCTGGAGTGTATTGTATAACACTGACATAATGTCGTCTGTGTTATCCAATACATTCCAGAACTCTAATAAGGGTTACATAGCATCATAAATCAATATAATGCTATGCAACCCCGGCAGTGCTCCGGAGTTCAGGGCTGGTGCTCTCCCTGACACACGAAGTGTGTCCGACTCATGTTACAGGGGCCTAAATGGTATAAATTTAGGTCACTAGATCTTTCAGACCTTGGTTTTTATAATGCAACAGCTTTTAAGTGTGACTCTTTAAGTGCATATATTGAATTATACCAGAATAGAACCAGAAGGGAACAAAAGATAACTACAGAAATCTATAAAGCCAAAAATGTTTCAATTTTTATTATTACTTTCCCACTTTTCCTAAACCTACTCAAATACCCTCACATCCCTTTACCCAGCCAGGAACAATTTATATATCCCTCCATTTTACCTACTCATTTGACTGATTGCACAAACCTATTTGGAAACATAAAAATCTTCCTTCCCAATCGCACACAGCCACCTCATGCCCTCTCCTACTCCCACCTACTACTGCCTCATCTTATTGCTGGCAATATATCTCCAAATCTAGGCCTCTCTCAGCAAATCCCCACTATAATATCTACTTCTCACTAACGATCTCCTTTTACAAATTTTTGCAACTCCGTAAACCTGAAAACCATCCCCCTGACCCCTGCTCCCTTTGTCCATCTTGCAGGAGCATTATGGAATGCTCGCTCTGTCTGCAACAAACTCTCCTACATTCATGACCTCTTCTCTCACAAACTTTCCTTTCTGGGTTTAACAGAAACATGGCTGACACCCTCTGACACTGCCTCCTTTGTTTTACTCTCTTATAGCGGATTTCATGTCATTCACACTCCCTGCCCTGGCTGCACACATGGTGGAGGAGTTGGTCTTCTCCTTTCAGATAACTTCTCCTACAGCCCTACATCTCCTAGGACCCCTGCTCTTCTCAATCTACACCTTTGGTCTGGAACAGCTCATAGAGTCCCTTGGCTTTCAGTATCACTTTTATGCTGACAACATACAAATTTACCTCTGTGGTCCAGACATCACCACCTTACTATCCATAGTCCACTGCAATTGTATTTATTGTGTATGTATACCTCTTTGCATATGTACAGCGCCATGGAATGAATAAGGGTTTAATAATAAATAATAATAATCGGCCTGGGAGAGAGTAGCCACAACCGGCAAGCACTTGTTCAAGTACATCAAGCAGCAAACATCCTACTGGCTGTCACCTCGCCGACTTCAACTGGGCAAGGTGGTCAGCGACATTGGGCATAAAATCCTGGTTGCCCTGTTCAGGGCAAATAACACATTTGTGACACCCCAGTGGTGCATTACCACCTCTACACCTCTTCACTGTCTTGACTGAAGTTGACCTAATGTTATCCCCTTTATTTATTTCTAGGTCCTTAACATTGTGTATTTGTATTTCTTATGCTGTAACTGTTAACATGTAATGTGACTAGTTCACCAGCAGATGGCGGCATATATGGCAAAGCTACCTTGCCTAGAATGAAACCTTCTTTCCATTCTAGCTTGCTCCCTCAAGGGAGGAGTTTAGCTAGTGAGAGTTAGTTCAGAGTACCCCCTGCTAGGGGAAGCTCTAGCTTATCCCTCGTAAGGGAAGGACTGAGTGCAAGCCAGCAGAGCCCCCTAAGCTCTGCTGGACATGGAGGCCAAAGCCGCAAGCCTCACAAGCTAGGAGTAAAGTTCCCTGGATAAAGATAAAGACAGACCAGACCACAGAAAGTAAAGTTCAGTAGAAAGGAAAAGTTTCTATTTAATTCTGTCAGTACAGCAGAGCCAAAGATCCACAGATGTAGCAGAGCCTGCCAGTTTTAATGCCAAAGCCTGCTGGTAACCAAGATAAAGTTGAAAGATTGTTTCCTGATGAAATTTTAATTAAGTAAAGCTGTTATCAACTCCAACACAAGTCTGGACTCACTTTGTTTCATGATCCCCTTCATCAACTATCCCTTGCTCTGCTTTGGACGACAGCACCTGGGGTTCCAGAGTATCCAGGTAGGAGCACTGTGACACGTGCAAAGCCACATCTACAGGGACATTATAGGCTACCCTTACACCACTCTGGCATTCCTACACCTGGGTACCACCAACACCATCTACTTAAGGGGGTTTTGTCCCTTGTTGCTCCATTGCAACTGGCGTCACAACAAAAAACACTAAGAGAGGACACCTGGCCACTTGTATGTGCGTCTCACATGCTCCTTGCATGGCCTTTTAAAAAAAAAATTGCACTGGCTTGCACAATGTGCTGGCAATATCCAGGAGACTGTTCCTCTTTTCAGCCACAATCATGTGGTGAGCAACGCTCTCTTGAATTTACTGCATCAGAATGGTATGCAGCTACGCCACTTAATCTGCAATGTTCCAACTAACTGGAATTCAACATTGCACATGCTCGAGTGTTTGTACGAGCAGAAGAAAGCCATGAATGATTTAGTCATGTACCCGACTGCGTCAGCAGGGAGAATGTGTTGTTTCCAGGTTGAGCAGTTGTCCCTCATCCCCTCAAAGAGATGATGATTCTCATGCAACGGTGGCCCTGTAGCCTTTTGGGACCCATAATGAAAAACTTGCAAGAGGGAGGAGGTGCTGCCACTTGATGAGAAAGAGGAGTTGGAGGAGAAAGAGGATGATGATGGTGACACCGGCCATGACACCAAATCATCTCTGTGGGAGGCAAAGGTGGAAAGAACTGGTTCCTCAAGCATGCTGGACAGAGTGGCGACCTGTAGACTCGCTTATGCAGTGACAGGCAGTTTAGTGACATCAAGTAGTCTGATGATTCCTGGATAGCCATGCTTTTAGACCCTCACCACCAAGGCAAAATTTGAGAATGATTTCCTTTGGCAGAAAGGGAGGACAAATTGTTTTACTACCAGGAAACATTGTGTACACAGCTTGTCGCAGCTTATGGTGGGCAGACGCCTGCTGTCAGTGTGTCTGAAAGGGATGGACAGCGTGTCAAATACTTTGGGGAACCAGTTCTCAGGAACATAGCAAAGGAATGGGGTGTTGAAGAAAACAATAAAAGTATTATACTCAAGCAGCTGCATTTTTTAACCCTTTCAGTCCCGGGCCACTTTTCACCTTAAATCCCAGGCCGATTTTTGCAAATCTGAAATGTGTCAATTTATGTGGTAATAACTTTGAAACGCTTTTACTTATCCAAGACATTCTGAGACTGTTTTCTTGTGACACATTGTGACAGTGGTAAATTTGAGTCGATATATTTCACCTTTATTTATTTATAAAATAATCCAAAATGTACAAAAATTTTTGAAAAATTCACAATTTTCCACATTTGACTTTCTCTACTTTAAAGACAGATAGTAATACCTCATAAAATGGTTATCAATCAACATTCCCCATATGTCTGCTTTATATTAGCATAATTTTGTAAATGTAATTTTATATTTTTAGGACGTTAGAAGGCTAAGAAGTTTAGAAGCAATTTAAAAAATTTCCAACAAAATTTCCAAAACTATTTTTTAACCTCTTGCAGACATATGACGTACTGGTACGGCATGATGTCCTGGTACTTAAAGGGATTCTGTCACCAGGTTTCACACCTGTCAGCTAAACATATGCTGATGTTCAGGGCCTTATCATGATTCCTAATGTGGGCTTCTAAATGTGATCCGTAGCCTTATTTTGCTAAAAAAAAAACAGGTTTTACTAACCTGTCACTCAAAGAAATAAGGTGCCCAAGGGGATGTCAAGGGATGCAAGGATTTGGCTGCACCGACCGCCATTCGTGCCCAGCGCCGCCTTTCCAGACTTCTGCACCGCCTCCTAATCCTCTGTGCCACCTCTCGCTCTCCTTCCCTGCCCCCTCCTCCTGCTGCAAGATCTTGCGCGTGCGCGCAGGGCTCTGCCTGATGCGCCCGTGCAGACTTCTCGATTTGGCTTCTTAAAGCAAAGTGCGCATGCGCCGGCACTTTGCTCAACCCAGGTATGACCTGCACTCTGGCGCCAGCTTCTCAGAGCCCTGTGTGCACGCGCGAGATCTTACAGCAGGAGGAGGGGGAGGGAGAGCCAGAGGTGGCACAGAGGATTAGGAGGCAGTGCAGAAGTCTGGAAAGGCGGCGCTGGGCACGAACG